>NC_043702.1:159246589-159254771 GCF_006229205.1 Suricata suricatta | reverse complement strand
CTCTCCACACCCTCGTCAGCATCTAGAGTCTTTTGATTTGTTCATTTTAGCGACTCTGACTGGTGTGAGGTGATATCTCATTGTGGTTTTGATTTGAATTTCCCTGATGATGAGTGATGTTGAGCATTGTTTCATGTGCCTGTTGGCCATCTGGATGTCCTCTTTGGAGAAGTGTCTATTCAGATCTTCTGCCCATTTCTTCACTGGATCATTCATTTTTCGTGTATGTAGTTTAGTGAGCTCTTTGTATATTTTGGATACTAGCCCTTTATCTGATATGCCATTTTCCACTATCTTTTCTCATTCTGTTGCTTGCCTATTAGTTTTTTTGATTGTTTCTTTTGCCTTGCAGAAGATTTTTATCTTGATGAGGTCCCAATAGTTCATTTTTGTTCTTGATTCCCTTGTCTCTGGGGATATGTCAAGGAAGAAATTGCTGCGATTGAGGTCTAGGAGGCTATTTCCTGCTTTTTCCTCAAGTTTTTTATTTATTTTTGAGAGACAGAGAGAGACAGTGTGAGCAGGGGAGGGTCAGAGAGAGAGGGAGGTACAGAATTTGAAGCAGGCTCCAGGCTCTGAGCTAGCTGTCAGCACAGAGCCTAATGCAGGGCTCAAACCCACAAACCGTGAGATCCTAACCTGAGCCGAAGTAGGACGCTCAGCCGACTGAGCCACCCAGGTGCCCCTGATCTGGTGAATCTTATCATGTCATGTACTAATTTAATGCTACCAGTAACCTCTAGAAATAGAGTGTCACCAATATCTAAAAAGTATAAGATAAGTTTGAAAGAGTGAAGAAAGTTTTGGGAAACAAATATAGCCAAAGATAATGGGTGAAAAAAATATATAGAGAGAAAAATACACATATATACATATAGAAAATCCTATACAGTGGAGACGACCTTTCAGATCCATTATTAACAAAAATATTATAGTAGTGATAATGATGGTCATTTTATTAGTGGCAAGAATTTGAAAATTCTTATTAAATCAATTTTGTGAATTGCTGCACCACTGTAGGAACCATTTATGTTCACCAAGAGTACAGAAATTGAAGAAATATTAGTTAATTCTTGCAACCCTTGCATTAGAGATGACTAACATTAAACCCAGTTTTACATATTCACTTATATATTAGAGGAATATCCCAGAAAAGTAGCTTCCTAGATGGTACATTTCCCAGCCTTTGTGCATCCAGGAGTGGGCACATGGCTGATTTTTCTTTGCCATTGAAATATAAACAGAAATGATAGGTGTTATTTCTAGACCAAGGTTTTAAGAAACTAGTGTTCATTTCTTATATTTTTTTCTCCCAGCTACGGTTAAGTTAAATGTGACCTTAGATAGTGGAAACCTGGCATCTGAATCACCACATGGAAGGAGTTATCTGCCCATGTGGAACAATGCTTTGACCTCTGATACTTTGATGAATAAGAGCCTACTTTTTATAGCAGCCGTGATTACCCTATGACACTCCTGGCGTATGCAATGTGAAGACAAGTTAAGAAGCATTAACAGCCATGGTTTTTGTTTTGTTTTTTCTTATTCAACTAACTCAAGTCTCAAATCTTGGATCAAATTTCTTGATGTGAAGAAATTATTTTAAACTGTTTTTTTAGGTCATACATTTAGTTAGATAGAGAGAGCGAGCACACGTGCGAGCAGGGGAGGAGCCAAGAGAGGGAAAGAGAGAGAATCCCAAGCAGGCTCCTTACTGATAGTACAGAGCCTGACGCAGGGCTCAGCCTCATAGACCGTGAGATCATGACCTGAGCCAAAATCAAGAATTGGACACTTAACCAACTGAGCCATCCAGGTGACCCAAGAAATGATTTTAAAAAGTATTTATTTCAGGGTGAAGCAGTAGTCTCTTGAGAGAGAAAAAAAAACGGAAACAAGTTGAAAATAGGTGTTGGAAGTCTTACTAAATATATGTTCTTCTAAAAATGTGTTTCTGCCTGACCTCTTACTAAATATATGCCCTTCCAAAAATGTGTTTCATTGTCAAATACATTTAGAAAAGAACATATAAAGTATCCCATGGCTAGAGTCGCAGCGCACTTTATCATATTAGAGGTGTTAAAAAAGCTGAAAACATACTCCTTAGTATTTACTAATCCCATGTTTTTCAAACTTATTTGACAAGGCAATTCTTTCCCCCTTGTCATACCTATTAATAGCCCATGGGAAAGCGTTCTGAGAAATATACTGGACATGTTGGCTATAACTTACTCTGGCATGACATTTAGCCTCACCTGAGTCCACCATGCAAGCTGATTACCAAATTTTACTGCCTGCCATTGCTTTTGCAATAGTAGATAGTGGTTCACCTCTGGTCACTGGTATGAGAGGCTAGGAGTTGAATCCTAATTTTATCACTGCAATTGTACAAATGGGGACAATTTAATCATGCTAAATTTCCTTTTTGCATGATATGTTTCTTATGAAAATGAAATTAGGTGACACATCTAAAGCTCTTATGTGTATGGCATGTAGCAAACACTCAATTAAATGTAGCTCGTGATATCTATTTCCCACTTTAAATGTCTAACACTACAGAGGAATCGGAGGAGATATAGCAGAGTATAAACACAGGTAAACACCACCAGCCCAAAGAGTAATGGGATGCAGTGAATGGATACATCCCCTTTACAAAATAAAAACAAGAGATTCATTACAAGGGAGCAAAAGGACAAAAAAAAAATTCTGATGTTACTATTTTATATTTTTTTAACATCTCCCTAGGGTGTCTTTATTTTCAGTGCCTTTTCTCCTGAAATTAATGGCTAAAAAAGACTCTTAGAAATAATCAAGAATGTCTGAGATTTCTTGGAGAGAGGAATGAAAAGAAAATAAGGAGGGAGAGCCTGAAAACTCCTCTGTGCTTCTTAGAGCACTGAAGCGTGGTGAAAATATGGGAGGTGGCAGCCAGAGGGAGCTCATGGCTTAATTAAGTCTCAGGAGAAACCAAGACTGTATCTGAATTGAGAAGAATGAAAACAGACTGATTTGAGGGGGCCATCTATCTCACAGGGGACTTTCTCCTCCCTGCCTTCAATAGTTTTTTTTAAACCCCAATGCTTTGTGTTTGGTTTTTAATTTTTAGAAAGATTAATATTTAAAAAATTGAATTTTTGATAACAGAAGCTCCCTGTGGAAAGAGGAGATCATTTGTTCTGGAAAATGAGTGTCTGGGGGAAACAAAAACAACAAAAGTCAGGTAGACAACTTAAGTGGAGCTTCAATCCATGGGTTCAGCACAGATGAGGAATCCGTGTATAAAGCAATGGATGGGGAACATGAGCAACCAGTCCTGGGCAAGAAGTTTCAAATAATCCAAGATGGGCAGAGAATTAGAGACCTTTGGAATGCAGCATGTATTTGCTTATCTGTTTCTGTGTCACCCAGAACACTGCCATGCTTGGAGAAGAAGGTGTTAAAGGCCTATATGAAATATATGTCAACAAGTCCCCAATCCCATTTAAGGTAAACTATTAAACTCATGCCAGGCAGGGACAAGGGGAAGACTCTGTCGTACTTGTCGATGAATATCCAATACACGATTGGCATTTTATGCTAAGTTAATAAAAATAAACATACTTTACTCTTCAACTTATCCATAAATTAAGGTTCTTGAAGCTTTCTCGGCCATCTTCTCATGGTGACCGGAAACTTCTTTCCTGTACTTTCCTATCCATGCCTGTAGTTGTAGTTAGCCTCTACATGACATGAATGCCCTCTCCAGCGCAGATCTTTTCTCTAGATCCTGAGTAATGTATTTAGCAACACTTATATGTCCAGGATAGAACTCTTGACCTCCAGCCCCAAATGCATTTCATTTGCAAATCCATAAGTTAGGAATTATTTGTGTTAACTCTCTGTTCCTCATCATCCACAGAAAGTTCATCATTGATTTCTTCTACATGGCATTAAATAATCATTTGAAACATTACATGATTATGTAGAATTTGATATTTGATCTAAAATGTATTTAACCATCTTTGGAGGATTTAAGTTGTTTCTTATTTTTCATTACATGCCATAATCTTTAATAGGTTTGCTTGGTATAAATCTCACCACATTTTAGATAGAATTGAATATTTTTATACATAGTACATATATAACGCATTGAATAACATATAAGTCAATTATAAATTCTTCAGCACTTCACTACTGATGGTTTTAAACCTTTTAGAAGCCATATGTCACAGATATAAAATTGGTCTTTGGTATAGGAAAATAATAATGATGCTAAATGTTATTACTTTTAAAACTAACGGTGTTGAATTTCCTTCATTATCTATGCACTTGTAAATGCTTTCATCAAGATCTCAAGATCTGATGCACAAGAGACACAGGATGAATGTTAACCTTTTAGAAGTACTGACAGGCATTTCAGATTGCCCCTAGAGAGCCCAATGCAATGCGTCTTTTATTGAACATATCAAAGGAGACACTTGCTTTGTGAAAATGATTTCTTGAAATGGAAAAGAGTATTTGGAACATATGATATAGAGATGAGTAGCCTATCTACAATTATTATTTTTATTGCAAACAATTATCATCACCGAATGTAACTATAGCTAGTAAATATATCAGTAAATATTATCATAACTAGTACTTACAGGACACAACTATAGTTGATAAATATATTCAGGTGTTTCTTCCTGATGATCCAAAGCAATTGGTGTTATTGTTATCACCAGATTGATTACAAAGAAAAAAAAACACCTTGAGTCTCATAAAGTTCAAAATATATCCTAGGGTTACTACTGACACAGAGAACATACTTTTAATATTAGATTACCCTGGGATCACCTATTACTTCAAAATATTACTTGGAATACTAGATTTGGCTAAATTCACCACCTTCTAGAAATAGACTGCTTCAAAGATACAGGCAACAAAAATTCTTTGATCTTTATTTTCTATATCTTTTGGTTGAATCAATTTATTGATAGTAATATATCCCATTGGATTCCTATCATTTATTATTTTTTAATTTTTTATAAAATTTTTAATGGTTTTTATTTATTTTTGTGAAAGAGAGAGAGAGAGAGAGAGGGAGACACAGAATCCAAACACAGGCTCGAGGCTCTGAGCTATTCCTGTGACTTTTTACTTCTTGTGTGACCTCAGACAAATTACTTGAACTTAGAGTGCATAGATTCTTTTATCTAGGAAATCTATCTCAGAGTAGGTAGGTGGCTCAGTTGTTAAGCATCTGACTCTTGATTTCAGCTCAGATAATAATCCCAGGGCCATGGGGTCAAGTCCCACATCAGGCTCTGCATGGAGCATGGAGCTCACTTGAGATTCTCTCTCCCCACTCTGGCTCTCTTCTCTCTCTCTCTCTCTCTCTCTCTCTCTCTCTCTCTCTCTCTCCATCACTAATAAAATACTTTAATAGTTAGAATATATCCTCCTTCCAAAAACCAACGCTGAGAGCAGTTACAACTGTCAGAGTTCTAGCTCTTACAATGTTATACTCAAATATAATCTTTCTGGCAAGACTTTCAATTCCCCAAGATAGGATTAGATGTCTGTCTTTTCATTGTACCCTGACAGTCTAGTCTGTTGTTAGCATTAATGGAAGAAAATCAATCAGAGCACCCTTAGCATAAGCTTTTATTCTTGAATGCTAAACATGAAAAGTTCCAGAGGAATATCTAACTTGGGAAAAGAAGGTGAAATGCTTTTGTTTTTGTTTTTGTTATTTGGCAGTTGGGGGGTGGTGGTGGACAGTAGTTAGGAGCAGAAAGCAATCTGAAGTTTACCCAGAGAATGGTCAGCTGAAGTATAGCGTTCTGGAAATGAAACAAAATAGATGGTTCTGGTGGAAACACTATTTGCAGAGTCTGGACTTAATTGAGAATAGAGGAATTGTACTTGAGAATTAGTGGGCATTATTTGGGCAGTCTGGATTTATCTTGGGGATGAAGAAGAACAGGTAGAAGTTAACATCAAATACAAGAGTGAGGTAGGGAGGAACAACTTCCATGAACCAGGATGTTCAAATGCTTCAGGAGAAATGATCAATTTTCACACTTTTAACCATTTTCATGTTTTCAGTTATTTGCTTATATATTTTTTCCTACAGAAAAATATGAGTTTCTACAAGAGAAGAATTATTATTTTTAATTTTTTTCTTCAGTTAATGTTTACAGATTGGATTAATGAACAGATTCTTGGGTCCTATCTTCTGTATGCACACAGTTTCAGAATTCAGGGTAACTTGGGGGGGTCTCATAAAATGACTTGGAATTAACTATTCAACATGTGCAGCTCAACTTAAAGCATTCTCATGGCTCATGCTAAGAAAATGTTTCACAAAGCAAAAATTATAAAGTACTAGGTTTGCAGATTACATATCAACGGAAGTTAATTAGAAAAAGACAGTTGTTTAGAAAATGATTGACCACACATAATTAAGTGGATGTTCTATATATAAGTATTTTCAGGGGCTTTTCTATGATCATGAATTAGGATTCCTCAAAAGGGAAATGTATTAGGAAGGGTCATTAAAATTTTTTTTAATGTTTACTTATTTTTGAGAGGGGGGGAGGAGGAGAGGGGAGAGAGAGAGGGAGACACAGAATCCAGTGAAGACTCCAGGCTCTGAGAGGTCAGCACAGAGCCCAATGCAGGGCTTGGGCTCAAGACTGTGAGTTCATGACCTAAGCCTAACTCAGACACTTAACCAGTTGAGTCGCCCATGTGCCCCTCTAAATTATTTTAAATGAGATTCCTTCCTTCTTTGTCTTTTACTTACATTTTTAGGGACAGGTATTTGACAATACATCCTTTGGAAAATGTGGGCCTAGGATGTTTCTTGAGACAAGTCTTCTCAACACACAGGTTTATCACATTCGTCCTGCACAAGATATCTTGATATTAGACCATAGCAGAAAAGGTAAAACGCTGGGTCCACAAACTCCCTATCAAAATCTCAGCTCCTTAATTCTCAGTGGGGAGAGCTGCAGGCCAGTCCTTCTGTTTTCTGACCTGTAACAAAGTAACCAAGTTTCTCCCTCTCGGTTCCAAATCCCACCTTTTCTCAATCAGCACAATTCTGCTTTCTTTTCAAAAATGAGTGAACAAATGCCAGAATGGTTACTTTCCTGGTGCAAAGCCTGGAAATAGAGTCAAATACAGCTAAAGGCCCGGAATGTAAGCATTTTGTTTTCCTAGCTGCTCTCCCCCAGGGCACCTGGCTGTCACACATTTCTTTCCTCATTTAAATGTAACATCCTATGCAAAACCATTAGTTTTCAAATACCTAAGATCTCCATCGCAGCATGCTACTAAGTATTTGAAATGTAACCACTTCCTGTCTTCTACAGCCACCACTCTGCAAAATTTATAGTCTCATTAATTCTATTTAAATCAGTAAGCTGTTTCTGGAGAAAGGACTTCTCCTAGGACCATAGGAATAAAACTTAATAAGGCTTTCTCACCTCATGGATCTTTCTCTACAGATATATGAGCACTGAGAAAATGAACAACACCTGACCTTAGGCATAGTTAATTATTTTTTCTTATACTGATGAAGGAAAAGCAGCCACTGAATAAAGGTACAAGGAGCCTGTATTCAAGGATTTCTCTAGAATAGCAATTACTCTTTAATTATATTTTGATAACTGAATGCATTCCCTTTGTAAACAAATCAATGATACAGATAAGGGGACCATCATCAGCTGAAGGCCCCTCCCTATACTTCTTATCATTAGCAGCTTGCAGTGTGTATATAGTGTTTATGTTCTACAGACCTATTTCTACCCATTTACTTTTATAATGCATTTATTGGCCCAAAAGATATAATATTGTGAAAGGACACAGGTCTGAACCAAACTGACTCCACAACAGGCTTTAAGTTTCCCCTCTGAACTAGAAGGCCTGAGTTTAAGCTTCCCCAAAACTATCAGGCAGTTTGCACCTTGCCCAAGGCAGGAGAGACCACCTTCCCAGCACCCAATCAGAAAAGGCCAGCACCCACCCTCCACATTCCTAAGGGTGAGGCCTGTAGATAGAAACTATAGATAGGACTCTACTGCCTAATGTTAAAGTTAACCCATTAGTCTTCCCGAACAAGACCCTGGGCTTGCTCTGTAATTGGTTAATTTCAAAGATACTTTAAATGTTGTGATTGGGTCCCACCAAAAGTAACGAACACTCTGGACAA
>NC_043702.1:159170375-159246489 GCF_006229205.1 Suricata suricatta | reverse complement strand
GGCCAGCACCCACCCTCCACATTCCTAAGGGTGAGGCCTGTAGATAGAAACTATAGATAGGACTCTACTGCCTAATGTTAAAGTTAACCCATTAGTCTTCCCGAACAAGACCCTGGGCTTGCTCTGTAATTGGTTAATTTCAAAGATACTTTAAATGTTGTGATTGGGTCCCACCAAAAGTAACGAACACTCTGGACAATGTGTATGGTTAAAATTGTTGCCAATGCTGCTAGACGATAATGATTGGATCACTGTACCAGTGTCACGATTTCCTGTAACTCCCCCTTCCCAAACCCCATAAAAACCCTGCTCAGCCCTTGTTCGGGCTCTCAGCACAGATCCACTGTGTTGGTGAAGTCTGAGAGACCGGGCCCACTTAAGCCCGTAATAAACGCCCTTTGCTTTTGCATGCGTGACTCGGTCTCCCTGGTGGTCTCTGGCCTTTGGGGATATTGCAATCTGGGCATAACAATTGTTGTGTAGGTTTTTACTATAAATAAAGTGCATTTCAATTTTTTTTCCTTCTGGACAGCATGTGTAAAATTTTTTCAAATTAGGAATATTTGGATTTATCACATTCATTTTAACTACAACACAAGAATTTCTGAAGTCTCTATTTGTGTTTATTCTAGATTCCAATTCAACGAATGAAAGTCTCCATCCTGACACTCACTGTTTTGAACACATTAATATACTGTTCTACTATTCTTTGTCTAATGTATGTAACATAAGGCCCTCCGGTAGAGGGTCATTTCTACCATCTCTAATTTTTTCTTTTTGTTAGTAAGTTGCACTTGAATTATAGTGGGACTATTAACTTTTTACCAAATGACAAATTTTGTATGTAAAAGCAGTAGAGATATTTTGTGGCTCTGAAAAATAACTTTCTCCAGAGGCAACGCTAGCTGATTCCAACCAGGAATGGGGCTTACTTGGAGCTGGGCTTCATTTGTGAGGGCTCTGATGCATCATTACTCCTGGTATGTAATTGGTCACATCCACAAGTCTGCAGCATTTGCCATGTCCCTTCCACCACTGCAGGATCTGAAATTGATTTCTTTCTTCCTGACCTTGGAGACTAATGAAAGGTCTGCTTAGCTTTTCAGACTCTGTGCTGCTCTGACATATACCTCATGTGGAAAAACTGTTTGGCTCCTCTGTCTTCATTCATTCCTCAAGTCCTCATTGTTTTGGTATATCTGATGCCTTCACACATAGAATTTTAAATATTTTTGCTAGCTTTTTTAAAAAGTCTGTCTTATATAAGTTAGTCTTCTATGGCCAGAAATTAAAGTAACTTCAAATGGCTTTTAAATATGTAGAAGATGATCCTATCACTTGTAATTAAAATAAAGAGAAAATAATACCATAATAATATAACATTGGCAAAGATAAAAAGTATTGACAATATGCTATGTTGGATAAGAAATCACATTCATAGTCATATTTTGGGACTGTAAATTGCACATTAACTTTATAAGCAAATTAGTAACATCTTTCAAACTTTTAATTGCTCACATGTTTTGATCTGTTTTCTCTTCCAAAATTTATTTTAGTTATATACTCACAAAAAGATGCTATATTATAACCTGAAGATGAATTTCAGCACTGTATATAGTAGCACATTTCTACAAACTGCCTGGATATCCATTACTAGTGGGATCGTTTAATCAAGTTTTTTGAGCACAGGCAAGAGAATACTATAGTTATTAAAAATGTGAGCTAGCTGTACCTAGGGAAAATTTGTTAAAAAGAACAGTACTCAACATATATTACTATATTTACATTATATCAAGAAGAGAGATAATTGCAGAAAAGTGTATTGAATGTGTCACTGTTTGTGGTTAAAATGGTGTCTTACCTGCTTGGGATTTCTCTCTCTCTCTCTCTCTCTTAAAATAAACCAACTTTAAAAATTGGTGTCATACGATGTGAGTGTGTGTGCTTGTTAAGCGTGTAATTGTAGCAGTAGTTGCCTCAAGGGGAAGAATGGCAAAGTGGGTAAAATGTCATCTTTTTACTGAGTTCTTTACCTTCACAGACTATTCTCAATATTCGCTAGCTACTTTCTTATTCAAATGTATTCAATTAAACTAGGATAATCTGGTCCCAGAAGTAAGGGGGATGCAAATCTAATTACTGGGCCTGTAGAATTCACCAGGAAATGAACTACTGATTTTGCACTTTCATTGTCATGTTAAGTTCAGTGTTACAACTGTTTGTGTGATAATATGTCAGATGAAGGGTCTGTAGATTCTCCTCCTTCTGGGCCCTTCTCTAACTAAGTGAAAATGAGCAGAATATGACTAATGATCAACATTGGATAAGGGTGTTTTCTCATGAGAGATTTATTGAATGGTCTCCTAACTTTTGAACATACAGTAATTAATAGTTTGGTTTTCTGGTAATAGGTGACTGTGACCAGGCATTCCTTTTGATTTGTTCAAAAAAGTTACTACAAATCTCCACGGAAATTATTTATGTGGATGGATTTATCCTTCTTAGCCTTCTCAAGAACAAATTTTGTGCCATCTTTGATGGAATTTTTAATGTTAATATGCTAGCCAACGGCTACATGGAGAGTACAAAGTTCAAAAAGCTTCTTTAGCCATCTTCAGAAATACACTGAAGTACAGTCTAATTTACTGTCCTAAAATAGGACAGTGTACTAGTGTACATTTTTAAATCTAAAATCAAAAGCAGTTGGTTTAATTGGATTTTGGATGAAGAACTCCGATCAGAATTTTGATATAAAAACATATCTTCAAGTTTATTATTTAAGACTTAAAACGCCCTCAGGTATTTTGTATGGCAAAACTATTTGGCCAAGGATCTGAAAAGGGGGTCTAATACCCTGCTGTGTGAGCAAGTTATTCTCCAATAGCCAGTTCTGATAAAATATTAGTAGCTGTGTTGTAGATAATGTGAGAGCAAATGAAAAGATTCAAAGAAAATATATCTGCAATTCGTCATGCCATTACAGTCTGGGCAGATAACTTAAACATTATGAAATATAATTGGCAGTATCTTATAGTGTAAAAAAGAGATATACTTTTGTCCTATGGATTTTGAATTATTTACCACAGCTATTATGAAAGCAGCACTGATAGCATTAAGAGGGCTTAGTTAACCATCTCTAGGGATACAGGAGGAAAATCCAGTTCCATATAACAGTGATTATTTAGGCGATTCCTTCTGATGCCAACGGAGAATAAACTAGTCCCTTAAATAGTACAGCCAGTTATTTCCAGTTTGTAAGGGCCGATTCTGTGGTGGGGTGGTGGTGGGAGCATGGGATAAATAGATGGAAGGGATGAGGGTACACTTGGGGTGAGCACTGGATGATGTGTGGAATTCAAATCACTATCTTGTACACTTGGAACTAATAGAACACTGTATGTTAAATACACTGGAATTAAAATCAAAAGAAAAAATAAAAAAGAAATAAAATGCTGATCTTAAGGTAGGTTAGTAGGAAAAGGAGAGAAAAAGGCAGATATTAGCCATCACATGGAATAAGGCACTTTGTAACCTAAAAATCATAAATCTGGAAATTAAAGTTCTTTTGGAAGTCAGTTGTGTAATGCATACCTCACAAAGTGAAAGCCACGTGGAGATGGGGGCAGCAATAAGCCAAGGGACACCAGGACTGCAGGAAGTTGGAAAAGACAAGGAGAGGTTTCCCCCTAGAAACTGCAGAGAGAGCATAACCAAGCTGACACATTACCATGTTTTAAATGAATTGAATGTTTTTATACATAATATTTGCTTTAGGTATTGCACACTAGGCTTACTTAAAGCATTGTGGTTTTGATGAAATTTATTCATAGTCAAAATGCCAAGAGCAATATTTCATTAATATTCCACATGTCAGCCAACGGATTTTGTCTTTATTTGTATATTTACCATTGCAGATTGAAGGTCTGTCTTTCCCTTTAGAGGTTTCAGTATAATATATCATCTTGTTGCAGTACTTTGTATAGAGATGAAAACAAAGTTTCATTACATCACTCTGTTAAGTAATTGAAGTCAGCATAATCCATTTCTAAAATCAGAACAAAAAATTGAGAAAAACTAATGTTTTTCTATGCTGATTGTGAAAAGATAGAGCTTCCCTTGAAAAGAAAGATCACTGAATCATATTATATTAAGCAAAGCTACAGAAAATAAATGTAATTTGATAAGAGAAACATATTTTTTTGGAGAAAAATCAACTTGTAGAGCAGAGATTTGTTTTGTTTACTGCTAGTAAAATGTGCCATATATATGTATATATACAATATATATATATTGTGTCTGTTGTTTATTGGTATTGGGTCTCCCATGTCATACTCCCTTAAAATATATTTATTGAATAAGTTTAAGAAATAAGGTAGCATCAGAGATTTCTAGCATAAAGAACTTAGTCATGCATTGAATTAATCTTATCATCTTATGAAGAAGTTATAATCACTTACTAATATTCAGTACCTAGTTCAAGCTTCTGTTTATAATGATGTAGTGAGTTGGGTAGTGTCTTCCCTAAATTCATGCCCCCTAGACCCTCACAATGGGACCTTTTTGAAAAACTGGATATTCTTGCAAATGTAATTATGACTCAAGATATCATCCTGGGTTTAGCTTGTGCCCTAAAGCCAATGACTGATATCTTAAAAAAAAAAAAAAGAAGAGAGCAAGCAGAGAGACACAAAGTGAAAGCCACGTGGAGATGGGGGCAGAAATAAGCCAAGGGACACCAGGACTGCAGAAAGCTGGAAAAGACAAGGAGAGGTTTCCCCCTAGAAACTGCAGAGAGAGCATAACCAAGCTGACACCTTGATTTTGGATTTCTCTCTAGCACTAGGAGAGGGGGGGAAATGCTGTTTTTTTTTTTTTAAAGCTCCCATGTTTTTGGTTATTTTGTTGCAATCACTGGAGAAAACTAATATAGATGTAGAAAGGTGGGAAGTACATTATTCTCATCTTTACAGTAACAACAAAGTCTGATAATTACGAAATTATAACTTTTATGAAAGGTGGTAAGTTATCCAGCTAACACAAAATGAAAGCAAAGACACCAAAAAGGGATAAGAAACAACCACTTGATTACTTGGGACAGACAATAAACAGATGGCAATTCTACTAATCTAGTTAAAGAATTTCTAAAGCCTGACAGTGGCTTCTGTGAGGAAATAGAGCCCATGGGAACTGTACTCACAATGGGAATTCACCGTGACTTTCAGACTCTTACCCAGTGAACTAACTGAGAGGTTAGGAGAAAGATTCAGGGCATAGCAGGGGACCAGGGAAGACTTCCTTACAGTGTTCATTTGTGGGAAGAAATGAGCCACAGCCACTGTGGGAGAGAGAAGTGCCCGGCCTGGATCCTCCTCTGTTATCTCTACTCAAAGTCTTCAATTGATGGGAAAATAGCAAATTCAGTCAACAATGGGACAAAGGCCAAGAAAAATTGTATTTCAGATAAAAGGAGGGAAGACAATATCCTAGACCCAGGTCATTTTAGAACTCCTACTTCTGGGCAGGGACAGAGTGAATAAGAAGCCTGACACCTTGGGTACTGGAACACAACACACTTAAAATGAGTGATAAACCAGAAAAACAGACAATGACTCTCCCATCCCTATGCACTACAATTATCAGTCCAGCTAGTGCCCAGCAACAAGAAATGGTGGTTTTTCTACTGGGATGGGCCAGAGCATGGAGAAAGCAGATTTCTAAGCAGCAGACGCAAAAGGGAAGACCTTATGTTAATGGTGCGGTAGACAATGTGAGAAAGTCTCTGGGAAACCAGCCTCCATTCTAAGCACAAGGTGACTTTAGAGGAATATAAGTCTGTGGAAGCACTGATAGGGACCATAGAAATAACAAATCCTAAAGTCAGCTCAACTCCTGACTCCTGAGTGAATGAACCATGCACACTAAATTACTACCATAAATGAGGGATGTCCACAGAAATAATTACAATTTACCACTGCTCTCCACTGCTTTCTGGAAGACATCAGTGCTCAACAAAGAAACTGAGGCACTGAAATAAGCAAGCAAAAGCAGTGCATCTCAAGAAACAAACCAAGTGACAGCATCAGTCTCAGATACCACCCAGAAGTTGGAATTATCAGCAAGGAATATAAAATAGCTATGGTTAATTTGTTAGATGCTTTAGTGTAAAAAGTGAGAAACATGCATGGGTAAAGAAAGATACAGAAATTATAAGACACTAAGAGAAATAATAGAATAAATAACACAATAGAGACAAGAATACCTTCAGCAGGTTCATCAACACACTTAGAAAAACAAAAGGATTGGCCATAAAAAAAAAAGAAAAGAAAAAGAAAAAAAATGAAAAGCACTTCATGGAAAACACTTTTAAAATAATTAAAGGAAAAACTAAAGACTGAGAGAAAATACTTACAAATAATCTAGTGGATAAAAAATATGTAGACTATAACTAACTCTCAAATTTAACCAATAAGAAAGAACCCAAATAAAAATGTGTAAGGACTTAAAGCTATCCTTCACCAAAGACAGGACATGAAAGGATTAGTTCATGATTCCATTAGTCATTCTGGAAATGCAACTGGAAATCCAATGAGATAAACAAGATACAACTACATAATTATTAGAGCGACTAAAATAAAAATTGAAAATATAAGAGCTAAATAATACACAAATCAACTAGGATTCTCATATACTGTGGGAGAGTGTGCAAAATGGTACAGTCCCATTGAATAGTATTGATGAGGGAGCGTAAGGCAAACTAACACCCCACAAACCCTCACTGTCCCCCTCCAGAGGGATATGTGTGGTATTCCTCAGACACTCCTGACTGCCCAAGAACAGAGGAAAGGGAAGAACCAATGGAGATCGCAATCACATAGGACATGAGTCTCTAGCAGTTTACAAATGTCTTAGTAAATTACAAGAAAAAGGCAATCTTTTATTAACAGCCTAACCTCCAGAAACCCACAGACTCAGTTTCCTGGAGACTTAACATCACTTTACCTTCCGTGGTGATGTGGGGAACAAGGGCAAGAAGGAAATGGTAAAGAAGATTGAATTGTCTTATAACCGTAGCCCATTGGCAAATACCTGAAATAGGCAGAGTGAACTATTTCTCCAGGAACTCCCTACTGGCTTAATGTTAAAGCTTTGCTAGAGAAAAACCAACCTTAGCTTGAAAAATAGCTAGGGCTCCAGCATCTTATGAGTCCTCTTTAGCATAGGAGAGTCCTTCTGGAAATCTCCCTTTTGCCTTTACCTTCCCCAACTCCATACTTTATAATCAATCACTCCTCACAACTCCAGTGCAGCTCTTTCTGCCCACAGTCCTATTACTGGGCTTAATAAATATCTCCTTTTTGCACCAAAGACATCTCAAGAATACTTTCTTGGCTGGCACCTCCGACCCTCACCACTCCAAAACTTCACCAGTATGGCAGTTTCTTCTAAAGTTAAACCTACACTTACCAGATTTTCCAGCTATTCCACGCATAGGATTGCCCAAATAAAATGAAAACTTGTGTTCACCAAAACACCCATCTGGTCATGTATAGCAGCTTTATTCATAATCACCCAAAGAACAAATAATCCCCTGCCCATGATTATGGAATTAAAAAAAATACTGCAAAATCTCTGCTAAATAGAATACTACTCAGCAATTATAGAGATAGAATTAATTACTGATACACAATATGAATGGATTTGAAATGCATAATACCAACAAAATAAGCCAAAATACTACATGAGTAGGATTCCACTTACATGACTTTCTGCCTTTTCCCCTCATTTCATTCAAGTCTTCCCTTAAATAATTTTATCAGAAAGAACATAAATCAACCCAGTCTACTAGAGCTCACTATATTCCCACCATTCTATGCTGCTTACCTTTATTTTACTTTCCACTCTGTCTTTAAGTTGTTTCTGTAAAGGTGAACACATTTTTACTACGAACTCTATCATGTATACACATTTGTACTTTTATACATATATACTTTACAAATACATGGTTTTAAAACTTTATCAAGTTTTCTAAAGTTTTGTTTATTATATTTGTGGTAGGTGCATGTGTCTGGGTATGTTTTCTGTAGTGACAGTAAAAGCAGGGCACTTCTACAAGTCATTTATCTTTGCCCAAAGTCCACTAACTCAAAACAGAAAAATATTAGCCCAGAAGAAATCCACATTAGAAGAATCCATGTTTTTATGCAGAGAGTACTAACCACCACATGGAGAATAGTTGCCGCAATAGATCTTAAAGAATGTTTTTTCTCGTGACCTGCATGTATCTAACCTATTGTATAAAATGTTTGTTTCTGGCTCCTTATCCATACATAGTCATGTGAAGCTCAGAAGTTAAAGAATCTCTAGAGGCATCTGGGCGGCTTAATTGGTTAAGCATCTGATTTTGACTCAGGTCATGATCTCATGGGTTTGAGCCCCATATCGGGCTCTGTGCCACTGGCTCAGAGCTTGGAAACTGCTTTGTATTCAGTGACCCCTTTCCTTCTGCCCCTCCCCTGCTCATGTACTGTCTCTCTCTCAAAAATAAATTAACATTAAAAAGAAAGAAATACATTTATTAAGAAAAAAGAAGTTAGAGAATCTCTGATTTTAATAAACTGCAAAATGAAGATATGTTGCTATAGAATAAAGAGATACAATTTTCTGACTTGTTATATTTCATTAGGGAAACCTCAAGAACCCACGGAAAGGGGCTTCGTAAAAGGTCAGTGGCATAATGGGAGAACAATGAATAAAAAGCCCCCCAATCATCATCATGGCCTTAAGAGTAATCAGTTAATAAAATAAGCACAATTAATAAACATAATTAACAATGGCCTAAAGATTCAATTAGATGGAACTGTGTAAAAAAATCATCCCAGTGAGATGAAAATATATCTATTCCCTTTGAGACTATCTGGAATAAAACAAATTTTACTTCATTTGATAATGTCTAATTTTAGTAATTAATGAATCTGACTCTTGGGAATGTTTCCTTCTATCTAACTTAAATTGAGTAAGCTAATGAGTAATTAGTCCATCTAAATGCCTTGTAAGGTGTAATCCCTAAGTTCTTTACAGATCCTCTTTGTTCTGTTTGCATCGCTAATTGTTTTATTTTAAGCTATTTTTAATTTTGTGGCACATTTCCCAATTAAAGAGAGATAGGTAAATATGAGTAAATATTTCATTTACTATTATGTCTCTTGTCAGTAGCAGAACAACCTATTAATGCTTTAGAAGATAGTATTTCCTTCTTCAGTTTTCTAACAAAAAAAGTAATAATTCTAGTTTTTTAAAAATCATTTTCCACTTCTTTTAGGTCTTAAAAATTTATTTTCAGAATGACTTCCATGAAAAGGCCTCTGAATCCTGGCACAGTTCTTCCTTTATAGGTCATATGTAAAGCTATCTCTTTGCTTCTGTCTGAGGCTGAACTCCTCGCACTCCTAACTGCTGTAGGAAACCTACACAATGACTAAGTATTCCTCCTACAGTCTCTTCAATCTTTTGCTCACTAGTGATTCTTCCAGAGACATAATTTGCAGGGTTCAGTACAAAGTGAAAATGGGAGTTCCTTGTTAAAAATGGGAGGGGGAACAGATATATTTAAAGTTCTAAGATATAAAGCTTTCTTTATTTCTTTCAGCCTTTCTCTTGGCCTCTTCTGATTGTTTTAAGAAGGAGAAGTTAAAAAAAATTAAGTTATGAATTTTTACATGCAATGCTAGGTTTGAATGTCTATAGAGTTTTACATTATATAAAGAGTTTATATATAAACCTATGCAGATTATACAATTTGTATTTCATAGCTTGTTTTCAAACAAGTTGCTTTCGGTCTAGCAGATCAGAGTTGACAAATATGGCCAGACTCGAGAAGCTTGAAAGGAGGAAGAGAAAATCCCTTAGGCACGGATCTTGTCCAGGAAGGGTTCCCTAGGCACAGAGATACTCTGTTGGTTTGAGGATACTCACTAGACAGGTGAGTGCAGACCTTCAGAGTCGTGGACCTGTCCTGTCTTCAGGCCCCTCCTTGCACGGTAGAGTCACCTGCCAGGATCCCGCTCTCTCCGGCTCAGGACCTGCATACTTCAGAGCCAGCCATCTTCCCTTCCCTGACTCAGCCAACATAAGCTAGGATGGGTCTGCCAGTAAACCTTCATGCCTAGAGGCAGTTGAAGGTGGGCAAGAGAATCACCTTCACCAAGACCAAGAGGGCACCAACCAACTTGATCTTGCCAGACTTCACCAGAGATGCTCCACAGTGCATGCCCTAATGCCAGTACTCATGCAGGAGAAATGCAGCAGAATGATGGCCTCCCTGCCTTTCAACCCCCACCTGTTTACTCACCCCAGTGCAAGTCCAGGAGGAATGCCAGGTGAGAGAGTGGGTACTCAGACCATTTCCAAGAGGTGAGGAGCCAGCAGAGGGCCTGACCAGTCTCCACTACCCATGCTCTTTTCTCTATCAAATTTCACCCTCAAGTCACAAGTTCAATAATAAAATTGTTAATAATTTCAAGGCAGCAATAGCAGAGCATTTAACCAGTGTGAAGTACTTCTGAGTGCAGGGCCTCCTGTAACTAAATAGTTCCCATGCCCATGAAACAGGTCCTCTTGGTATTGAACTCACATCTCTCTGGTGCATAACAAAGTCTTCAATATTGTTGTCCTACCCCCACATCCACCAACCATTGTATCACTTCCCCAAACATTAATGTCAGAAATTTGCTGACACCTTTTTCATTTCCTCAAACTATACCATTTTTATGCCAATCCAGTGTGGTTACAAGTCCACAATAAAGGCTCTCTTTAGACTAATAATAAACTAACCCCCAAAATCCAGTGAGAATTTTTCAATCATGTTATAGTACTTGCAGCAACTTTCAAAATTGTTGGCTGCTTCTTAAGTAGCCTCTGTTCTTGTTTCCATCACAACATAAATCTGGGTCTCTTTCTCCCAATCTGAGCTCTTTTACTCATTTTCTCTTGCTGCCCAGATCTCTGTTATCCAACTCTGTAACTTATTTTTTAATTTAAATCTTAGTTAGTTAACATACAGTGCAATATTGGTTTCAGGAGTAGAATTCACTGGTTCATCACTTACATACAATACTCAGAGCTCATCACAAGTGCCCTCCTTACTGCCCATCACCCTTGTAGCCATCTCCCACCCATTGAACCTCAGTTTATTCTCTGTATTTAAGAGCCTCTTGTGGTTTGTTTCCCTCTCTCCTCTTTTTTTCTCTCTCATATGTTCATCTGTTTTGTTCCTTAAATTCTACAGGCAACGACCTCTTTGATCTTGGCTGTAGCAACTTCTTACTGGTCACATCTCCAGAGGCAAAGGCAACAAAAGCAAAAATGAACTATTGGAACTTCATCAAGATAAAAAGCTTTTGCAGAGTGAAGGAAACAATCAACAAAACTAAAAGGCAGCCTATGGAATGGGAGAAGATATTTTCAAGTGACATATCTGATAAAAGGTTAATATCCAAAATCTATAAAGAACTTATCAAACTTGACACCCCAAAACCAAATAACCCAGTTAAGAAATGGGTAGAAGACCTGAATATTACCCAACTTTTTAAAGCTCAAGATTTTGTTCTAGGCCTTCATATCTTTTTAGTGCATCTTCTTTTAAAAGCCATTTTCATTCTTGGGGGTATTTTTGATAACACCAAATTTACATCTGTATTTTTTATCTCTCCTGAGAACTTCAATGCTATCAACATCTCTACTTGGATATCTGAAAGACAACTAATCGTTAAAAAGAATTCAAGGTTTCTCTGAGTCCTTCTTCAATGTTCTGTCTCTTACTGAATTCTATCCTTACCCAGTTACTAGCTAAAACCAGAAATCTCATAGTTGTACTAGCCATCTCCACCTTATTCTTGTGCCTCATCCAGTCCTGATACAAAATCTCACACTTTTAACTCCCAAACAGCTCCTGAAATCTTTAATTGCTTTCCTGTAATCCATTTTTAACCCCATCACTCTAGTCTAAATGACACTAATTTCTCACCTGGATGACTGCAATATTTCCTAACTGTTTGCATTCTTTACTCGTTCAACACTGCAACCAACATGATCCTTAAAAATATATATGATCAGCCCAAAACATGGAAAGAGCCTAAATGTCCATCACCTGATGAATGGATCAAGAAGATATGGTATATATATACAATGGAGTATTACATGGCAATGAGAAAGAATGAAATATGGCCATTTGTAGGAAAGTGGATGGACCTCCAGGGTGTCATGCTAAGTGAAGTAAGTCAGACAGAGAAGGACAGATACCATATGTTTGCACTCATAGATCTAACAGGGGAACAGGAGAAACCTAATGGAGGACCAGGGGGAGGGGAAGAGGGAAAGAGAGTTGGGGAGAGAGAGGGATGCAAAACTTGAGAGACTATTGAATACTGAAAATGAACTGAAGGTTAAAGGGGAAGGGGGAGAGGGGAAAAGAGGTGGTGGTGTTGGAGGAGGGCACTTGTGGGGAAGAGCACTGGGTGTTGTATGGAAACCAATTTGACTATATATATATACGTATATATATACATATATATATATATATATATATACGTATATACATACACATATATATATACGTATATATATATATATATATACGTATATATATACACATATATATATATATGATCAGCTATATTTGATCTCTGCCTAAAACCCTTGATGGACTTCCTACTGAGTCCAATGAGAAACTGACATGCTTGAGTGCTATTTGGGATAATAAGAGCCAACAAAATGTTCATGTCCTAATCTCTGAAACCTGTGAATATGTTACTTTAACATGACAAAAGGGATATTGTAGACTTTAAAAAAGAAAGATTATCTTGAATTATTCAGGTAGACTCAATATATCCACAAGATCCTTAAGAATCAGAGAAAAGGATGTAGTCATAAAATAGAGAATTAGGGACTACACTGTGAGAAAGATTCTACTAGGCATTGCTGGCTTTGAAAATCGGTAAATGGGGCTACAGACCAAGGAATGAGCTTGACCTCTAGAAGCTGCAAAAGTCAAGGAAATACATTGTCCCATAGAGCCTCCAGAAAGAACAGACTATTCTGAAAGCTTTATTTTAGTCAAATGAGACCCTGTCCAAAACTGTAACATAACAAATTTGTATAGGTTTAAGCCACTAAGTTTGTTATGACTTTTTACATCAGCCATACGAAATTAATACACTATTGCAGAAAGAAGTATAAACATTTTAATTAGGTCCTAATGTTTTGAGAGAGATTGACCCCCTTTTTACATGTAATTAAATCAATCTTTAATAAGGCTTTGTTATCTTAAACAAAACCTTGATTCGTTCCTAGTAATCCATTTTTTTTTAAAAGAAGCAATATCTTAAAGTTCAGTTCCCCTGTAAACTTTGGTTAATTCTTAGTCAAACAGCTTTTTTTTCTTAGAGAAAAATACTGTCTAATTGATCAAAAACAAAATACTAGCCCGTTTTGCTATTAAATTATGGTGCAATGAACCCATTACTTCCATATCTAGCTATTGCACAATCACGTTAGCATGAACACAGTTACATAGCCTGCAGAAAAGAACAGATGGAAAATGCTAGAGCAGATAGGATAAGAACCCTTAATAATGTAACTTTAAAATGTAATCACTGCCAATTACTTTTCTATGACTGGCATTTAGAATATAACACCAATGTAACACCGCTAACCCACTTAGAGCAAACTTAATTGGTCTGTGGAATGACAGCTTGCTTATTTTCTGTATTTGTGAGGCACTTGGGTCTTATTTGAAAAGATAGTTAATGTCTGGCCCCAGTGTAATCTCATTAATTTCTCAATTTAACTCGTATTTTCTTATGGAAACCCACACACAATATACACATAAATTATATGACATCTTAGCACCTTTGAATTGTTTCCCAATCTGCAGCTAAGACTAACCACTGTCCCTATAGCTGGACCGAACCATATGAAAGAGATTAGAAACACTTATTTCAATGATTTATCAAGTATCCAAAACTTTTAGAGATAGCTAATTAATTCAGGCAGTTTAAATTATAAAGATTTCTTTTTGTTTTTGCTGAATAACTGCTTCATAATTACTTTAGTTCCTTGTTTTTAAAAATTGTAAATGCTTTCTTATTTCCATTGATAGTGAATTCCCAGGCATCATTCAATTTTAGGACAGAAATCAATATCAACTTAGTAATACACATCCTCTTTGTTACATGTTAAATTTAAAGAATTGGTGAACACAGTTCCTTAAGTTTTTCTTCTTTAGCTGAGACAAACAGGATGATTTGTGAAGAACTTTTGGATCTCTTTTGATCACCATTGGAAAATATGGACAACTTTATTTATTGCATCTAAGTATTTTATAAACTTTGTCTTCATTTCTCCACTCTGACTTGAAAAAAAGACATATCCTCATCTTTTATCTTCGTATACATATATTAATTCAACAGTTATTGAACACCAATTGAAAAACAGGCAAGGAAGCCATGGAAATAAAACCAGAGGTGAAATACATGGAAATGATCTTGTATTATACACATTATATACATTATAATTATAGGAAAAAGACGATTTAAAATTTAAGGAAATTAATACAATAATTACATATTATAAAATATTTAGTGAAGGGAATAATAAAATGAAGTCTCAGAGAATGAGTAGTACAGAAGCCTGATAACTATTTCAGAGAGATTTGTCAGATTTGTACACCTAAGTCTTGAATAATGAGATTAGTGGCTAGGTAAAGACCTTACAGAAGAGCAGCCTACTCCAAAAACAATAGGGCTAGGCCTGCCCAAGGATGAATGAAATTGGCATGTGTGCAGATGGGAAAGGAGTTCAATATGGTGGGTGACTCAGAAAGAGAAAGAGTATAAAAAAATTAGGTAATAGAATTGTGGTTTATTTCTGGTTGGCTATGATATAAATTTCAAATTTTCACAAGTAATTGAGCCATTTTCTATAAAAAATGAGGTGATTCGATATATGTTTTTCGATCATTCTCTTTTAGATCATTCTGGTTAGTAGATAGAGAATAGTTAGGGGAGAAGAAATAAAAGCAGAAAGATAATTTAAAAGGTTTGAATAGCTCAGTTTGTTGAGCATCTAACTCTTGATTTTGGCTCAGGTCTTATGTCATAGTTCCTGAGACTGAGTCCCCCCTCAGATTCTGTGCTAAAGTCACAGAATTTGCTTAGGACACTGTCCCTCTCTTTCTGCTCCTTCTTCCACTTGCGTGCTTCCTCTCTCTTTAAATATGAATAAAGCATTTAAAAACTATAAAGATAAAAGGTTTTTACAAACAAAAACAATGAAAGGTTTTTACATGTGTCGAGGTGAAAGATAATTATGGTTGGACTAGGCTAGTGGCATTGTGCAAAGAAGTAGAGAAATTAAGTATATATGTTGTAAAAGAAGAATTCATGAAACTTATTGATAAAGTACTAGACAAGAGGAAAAATAAAGATTTTGATATGGTATTTGAAACACAGGGCTGAATGAGTTCATTTCAAGAAAGAGCATAGTGAGAAAAGAGAAAAAAATGCTTTCCAAATTCCAATATTTAGAGTCAAAATAAAGGAAGAACTGCCAGCAAGTAGGGCCAAGAAATGCCTGTTGAGGCCATAGGAAATCCAGATAAATGTGTTCCATAGATCGAAGAGAAAAAATAGTTTTATAAAGGAGGGATTAGTTAACTGTGGCCAACTCAAATCAAGACGGGGAAGAACTTGTTGGATATCACAGGGTAGAGACCAGAGGTGATCAGAACTTTCAAGGGAACAGAGGAGATTGTTTGGGGATTGGGATTTGTTTGAAGTGTAAACTCAAATTTCTGTAGCTTGAGCAAGAATCTTAGATCTCTTTCCAAATATATCAAACTCGTTAATGAAACCACAAATAAACAAAAATTCACATCTAGACAGAAAGGAAGAAAGGAAAATCCTCATTTTCCAGATACTGTATTTACAACCAGCAATTAAAAACATAAGGAGGTGAGGCTGTGATATAGGTCTTAAAAGCTTGGGCTAGTGTGCGCTTGCAGGAGTATATATGGGACTATATGACCCATGTGCTACAGGGAGTTAGAATTTAGCTCCCAGATACCAAATGCCATGAGATTACATATAATTGCTGAACAAGAATGAGAAATTATCCTTGTCCAGGCTAAGGCTTTAACACCTACCTTGAAAAAAAATTTGTGACAATAATGTTGCATGCCTGTCAGGTACAAGACCCACCTTTAGCACAAAGCTTCAAACTGAGACACACAGAAAGTGATCTAAAAAGTCACGGGCCCATTAACTTGTTTCAGGCAATTGTGAGACTGTCCCATATATGTCAGTACAATTAGAACAGGACTTGGGCTTCCATAGAAAATGCTCCTGCTACAAATACGAGCATAGAAAAAATGTACAGAGTGTCTGAGGAAACTCATCACTACAAAAGAGGAGGAGAATATGCACAAAATGGGAAAATATACATACAATAACTATATATTAGGAAAAAGAGAATATTAGAAAAATTAAAAGGAATCCTTAAAAAGGTTGCTTACTTTTTAAAAATGATATAGTTGAGATTAGAATCTAGCAAGTAGAAATGGAACATTATTGAAAATAAACAGGTCATTTGTAAAAGAAAATCTCTAATTTCAAGGCAGAAAAATTATACTTTTTATAATACCATTTTAATCCAATAAAGAACAGTCCAGATACAGTTGAAGATAAAGTTAGTGAATTTGAAGAGAAGTCTAAGGACACAAACCACAATGTACTGCAGAGAGACAGATGAAAGTTATAAAATAAAACATGATCTGTATAGAAAAATGATCTTTATATATATAAAATATATAATTACATATGTAATGTATTATATTCCTATATTATATGATTGTTATAATATTCCTATGTCATTATATATGTTATATATATCATGAGAGTTCAATAATGAAATAAAAGAAACTGGTACTAGTCAAAGTGACTGAGAAGTCTATGGAATGGAATAAAGACTCAAATTCTCATGTTGAAATATAAATGAGATATAATGGGGAAAAACAAAACTTTTTAAAAGAAAGGTATGGGGCGCCTGGGTGGCTCAGTCGGTTAAGCCTCCGTCTTTGGCTTAGGTCATAATCTCGCAGTTCCTGAGTTGTAGCCCTGTATTGGGCTCTGTGCTGATCAGAATCTGAAACCTGCCTCGATTCTGTCTCCCACTCTCTCTGCCCCACACTCCCACATGCACTGTGTCTCTTTCTCTCTCAAAAATAAACAAACATTAAAAAACTTTTAATGAGGGGCACCTGGGTGGCTCAGTCGGTTAAGCCTCCGACTTTGGCTCAGTTCATATCTCAGGTTTGTGGGTTCGAGCCTCGCATCAGGCTCTGTGCTGACAGCTAGCTCAGAGCCTGGAGCCTGCTTCCGGTTCTGTGTCTCCTTCTCTCTCTGCCCCTCCCCCTCTCGTGCTCTGTCTCTCTCTCTGTATCAAAAATAAATAAAACATTTAAAAAAAACTTTTAATAAAAAACCCGATCTCTCAATAATAATAATAATAATAATAATAATAACAGAAGAAGAATGCTGAAGGAAAAGGTCTTCAGAGAACTGCCAGAAAACAGATAAGAAAACGTAGTTAAAGACCATATAGAAAAGGGGCTGCAAATTTGGGGATGACAAATTCAGGATTTAAAGAGTTGTAAATGAAGACTCTAGAAGGTGAGAAAAAGGGGACATGTGGTCTCAATAGAACATATGGAACAGTATTCAGGTGGGAATTCAAGTGAGGAAGACAAACCTGATAGATTTGGGTTTCTGGAAGAAGTGGAGGTCCTCAGGGGATGTGAGACACAGTGGGTTTACAAAACCTTTCAAAAGAAGAGGGACAATTAGCTAGAGTTGTATCCTTGGTATTAACTTGATAAAGTAAGGCAACGTCTCTCCTCAGCTTGCAGGGCTACGGGTCAGGATGATCTCTGCAGGTGCCCAGGCTAGAGGGCAGCCCCTGTAGACTTTCCACACAGATCTTGAGATGGACACAAGGGTCATCAGAAGCCACCAAACAATGGCTCTGCTAAAATTTGTTATGAGATGGTTTCATGACGGTGTGGTGATAAGACTTTGATTGATGTCCCTTTGAGTCAATGTCATATTGTAGTTGATTTGCTTATTACCATACCCTAGTTTGAGAAAATCTTTATTCACTTCAATGAGATTACATAATTTAAGAGTAAGGGTATAGATGATCACATAGAAAGAATTATTTATATTTAATTTCTAGAGTAGGATTATCAATCACACAAATGTGTAGTTCTTTCTCCCTTTCTGACTTTGGCTTAGCGAAAAACCTATTTGAACATTCTTCCAGAACAATTCCTATTCAGATGCTAAGGATCATGGAGAAGGGAGTTGAATATCATCACTTTGTTCATGTGTTGTTGGACTCTAATGGCAAAAGCCCCTATACTTCTGCCACATTGTTTTCTTTTTAATGGTTATGATATGACACAAAACAATTACCTTAATAAAATGTGCTTGGTTCATTTCAAAGATCAATAGTGTAGGCTGATGAGAAAATTGCAATTAAGAAAAAGAGCTGGATTTCTTCCAATGTAATTGAAATGAAATCAACAATTTCACAATTTTAGAATATTGCTTGTATCAAATTATGATCTACTTTAACTGCATTTTTCTTTTCTAAAACGCATAAATGCTAATTATCTGAGATTCTAATATATATGTTTGAAAAATCAATTGTAAGATTGACTTTGAAGTTGTGATTAAAAATCATTTTATCTGTTTAATTATTCTTTATACATTAATGTGTGGTTTTATACTGTGTGTTTTCCTTCCATTTTGCTCTTATGTTTAAACTTCAAATTCTTATGTAGAAGCATAATAGAATTCACTATATTCAATGAATGGAAGTTAAAATGGAAACATGCATTCTTGCAGATTTACTCATGATTGTCTTCATTATATATTTATCAATAGGCTCTGACTTACATACTAATTAACTAGATCTTCCTACCATCAACATTATCCTAGCCTCTTTTATACCTGAGATGATTGAAAATGACACTAGATGATTTTCCTTTTGTCTTTGGAGGCATAAGAGTTATGTTTTTTCTTTACCCTAAAAAACATATTATATCATGTATGCAAAAGTCATCATAATATAGAATATAACTGTAGAATACACCATGCTTTTGCTATTATTCCTTGTCATGAAAATTAGTAAACTCACAGAAATTACTTCTTTGGATTAGATCAGGGAAGCTTTGGTGTATCATGCTCAGCTAGTGCCAAGGTTTTAAACTCAACTGTCTGGGGGTCCCTGGGTGGCTCAGTTGGTTAAGCATCTGACTCCTCCTTTCAGCTCAGGTTATCATAAGTTTGAATCCTCTGTCAGGCTCTGCACTAATGGTGCAGAGTCTGGGATTCATTCTCTTTCTTTCTCTCTCTCTCAAAATAAATAAATAAACTTTTAAAAAGCCGTCAACTTTCTGAGTGAAGTAAGTGTGACAACCTAGAAGGTGATGATGGCCACTGCATGTTATGCAGAATTGTCTAAGTGTCTCATGACATTATATCATAAGATTTGTGTTGAAGTTTCAATAAGTACTAAGTATAGATTACCAGTTGAGAAGGGTACATATTCCCCTTTTATACCGAGAAACCTTCCCTATGACCTTTGACCTCCTCTCCCTCTGCACTTGTATTTCACAATGTTCTTCCTTTACATCATCTTGCACACTTTATAGTTACTTAAAATAATTGGTGAATATTTAATTTTTGGTTGGAAGATTCTAATGGGTCTTTCATATAATTGATATTAGTGTCATACTAAACACCAAGTCATAAATAAAATATATTTATTTTGGGAATAAATATATGTGTAAATATAGTTAAGAAAGCACAAAGCATGTAATCATGGTATGTGATTACATTATTTGCCTAATCAATCTTCGCATAAGTACTTAGTTATCTCTCTATTTTACTGATCATTAGTTTCCATATCAGGTCAATTATAGAGTCATGCAGGACTTATTTATGAAATCGCTCCTGAATCTGTTTCTCTTGCTTATTCCCATTGTCATTAACCAATATCAAATCCTAATTAATTTTTTAAAAATCTAAAATAACCTCACTAATAATATTTTTGCATTTTCCCCCAACCAGACATCTTTTCCCCAAGAATTAAGCTGTTAAAATAGTGATCATAACATTGACTACACTGTTAAACAACAACAACCCATTAGAAGAGCTTAAAATGCTATCCACCTTGACACTTCCACCTCACAAGCTTCCTTTCTAACTTTATTTCTCAAAATTCTTAGGATGACCAAAGGCTAAACTTTTGTATGATAAATATATAATTTAATACATAATTTTCTATGCTCTTATGTCTGCATTTCTAGTTCTTATTTCTTCTAATGCCCTTACCTGTACTTCTATCACCAGCTACCTGCCTTTCCAGTGGATTTGTCACCTCCCTCATCTTCATAGTACTGACAGTCATTGCTCAAATATAACCTCAGAAAAGCCTTTCCTGAATCTCATATGATTCTTTTTCCATCGTCTATTCTCTTACACTGCCTTATTTTTTAATAGCATCGATCTCTCCCTCGTATTACATATTTGCCATATTTGTATTGTCTTTTTCATGAAGAAATTAACTTTAAGAGTCTTTATAACTACTTTATTTCCACAGATGGAATACTGCTTGTCACATATTATGACTTCACAATTGTTTCTTTTGCTTAAAATGATGAACAACAGTGTATAAGTCAAGTTTTGACTCAACATACAATTTTATGGCAGGAATACATATATAGTTACATTTTAGATACATTATTGGAAGACTATAGTGTGTTATCATTACTGTTATTCTCATGAATACTGGTGTGGGGAAAACTGCATATAAGTACTTTGTCCTGTGGGTAAATACTGAGTTGCATATTCATTTTAATATCATTAGTCATACTCTGAAATATATAGTGTTTTTTACATATCCTGATTATTTTTTTATTTAGTAATCATTGATCATTTATTTGTCTCACAACGCTATCAAATATTAAAAACGTGCCTGGGTGGCTCAGTCACTTAAGCATTTGGTTTTGCCTCAGATCATAATCTTGCAGTTTACTAGCTCGAGGACCCTGATAGGCTCTGTGCTGACAGCTTGGAGCCAGAGCCCTGCTTCAGATTCTGTTTCTCCCTCTCTCCGTGCTCATCCCCCAACTGCATGTTCTGGCTCGCTCTCTCTCTCTCTCTCCCTCTCTCTCTCTCCCTCCCTCCCTCCTTCCCAAAAATAAATAAAAAGAAAAAATATTAAAAAATATTTGTGGTCCCCAAAATAATAAAATACCTAGGAATAAACTTAACCAAGGGGGTGAAAGACTTGCACCTTGAAAACTATAAAGCATTAATGAAAGAAACTGAAGCTGACACAAATGTAAAGATATTCCATGCTTATGAATTGAAAGAACAAATTTGCTGAAATATACATATACTACTCAAGCAAATCTACAGATTTAATGCAACTCCTATAAAATGTCAGTAGCATTTTTCAAAAAAACTAGAACAAATAACCATAAAATTTGTATGGAACCAGAAAAGACCCCAAATTGTCAAAACAATCTTGAAAAAGACAAACAAAGCTGGAGTATCACAATTCCAGAGTTCAAGTACTACAAAACTGTAATAATCCAAACAGTAGGACACTGACACAAAAATAGACATGGGTCGGTCAATGGACCAGGTTAGAAAGCTCAGAAACAAATCCATAATTAAAAGATCAATAAGTCTTTGACCAAAGAATCAAGAATATGCAATGGGAAAAAGACAGTCTCTTCAACAAGTGGTGTTGGGAAAACTAGACAGCTAAATGCAAAAGAATGAAACTAGGTAACTTTCTTAAACCTTACAAACAAATAAACTCAAATTGGAGTAAAGACCTAAATGTGAGACACGCAACCATAAAAATTCTAGAAGAGAGCACATGCAATCATTTCTTTGACATCAGACTTAGCAACATTTTTCTAGCTAAATTCCTGAGGCAAGAGAGATAAAAGTAAAAATAAACTATTGGGACTATATCAAAATTAAAAGCTTCTGTACAATGAAGGAAATAATCAATAAAACTAAAAGGCATCCTATGGAGTGAGAGATCTTTGCAAATGACCTGATAAAGAGTAGTATCCATATAGTATAAAGAAGTTATACAACAACACTCTCAAAACAAATAACCCAATAAAAAATAGGCAGAAGACATAAACAGACATTTAATTATGTATGTATGTATGTATGTATTTATATTTAAATCCTAGTTTGCTTTTATATAGTATAATATAGTATATTATTTCAGGAATAGAATTTAGTGATTCGTCACTTACATATAACATCTAGTACTCATCCCAGCAAGTGCCCTCCTTCACATACAGATGGTTATTAGACATGCAAGAAGTGAAAATATGTTCAGCATCACTCAATATCAAGGAAATGCAAATCAAGACTATAATGAGATATCACTTCATACCTACCTAGAATGGCTAAAATAAAAAAGAAGAAACAGCAAGTGTTGGCAAGGATGTGGAGAACTAGGAAGCCTTGTGCACTATTGGTGGGAATGCAGACTGGAGCAGACAGTGGAAAATAGTATGGAGGTTCCTCCACAAGTTAAAAATACAACTACCCTATTAATTCAGTATTCATACTACTAGGTATGAATCCCCAAAATATAATATTGCTCATTCAAAAGGACATATGCACCACTGTCTTTATCGTAGCATTATGTACAATAGCCAAATTATGGAAGCAGCCCAAGTATCAATCAATATGAATGGATAAAGGAGATGTGGTATACATATATAATGAAATTCAGCCATTAAAAAAATGAAGTCTTGCCATTTTCAACAACACATATGGAACAAGAGAGTACAATATTAAGGAAAATAAGTCAGTGACACACTGATTTCACTCATATGTGGAATATAAAAAACAAAACAAAGATCCCATCCCCACCACCCCAAAAAAGGAGAGAGCCAAAAACAGACTTTTAACTATAGAGCACAAATGATGGTCATCAGAGGGTTAGGGTGGATGAATCAGGTGATGTGGAGAAATTGCACACTGTTCATGATGAGCACTGAGTAACGTATAGAAATGTCGAATCACTATATTATACACCTGAAACTGATATAACACTGTATGTTAACTGTACTGAAATTAAAATGAAAACAATTAAAAAATAGTCAATACAATTGGATTTTTTTCTATTTTGAACAAAACTAATAATACTAAATCAAGTATTAATACGCCACATGATACCTAAATGGAAAATATGTTAATAATGCTATTAGGGCTGCTACAATTGCTGGAGAAGGCTTTATTATAATTTATTAGTATTTTTTGAGAAGAAAAATCTTATATATACTTAATATAAAATTTAATTGATATTTAGCAGGTCTCTATTAAAAAAGCCCTCATGAATACTTATATAATGCCTATTTTGCTTTAAATAAAGCGCATTTGTACATTCTGTAGCTCTTATCTGGAACTCTCTGCCACGTATCTGACTTCACATGGTATCCAGAGACCTTCTAACCTGAGGGTGGGGTTGGGATCAAAATATATCTCCGCATAGTCAAATAAGGAGATAAAATTGGTTTTCATGTCTCAAGAGCTTGTTCTTATCTGCTTCTAAGACTCTTAGACACAGACAAAAAATCTTTTTGATTTCTTAATCATGAATACAACTTACATCATTCTCTTTCAGGCATACTCTGCAACGTGCTAGCATTTCCTCCTTGTTAAAGGCTGTCAAGCATGGTGCCTTATCTCACGATGGATATACATTTTAAATTGCCTGACTCGCCTGTAGCTATCAACTCAGACATACATTCTATCAGATACAAAATATCACAGTGAAGCAACATTGTAAAAACTGCCTTTATTGCCTTTTCCAGCAATTACCATGCTCATTCTTTGCAACTAAGGAGATTTAACTGTATTTGAACTTGCTTTGTAATAATTGTTTTCAATGAGATGAGGCAGCAAAATCCATTATTTATATGTTTCTCCATAGACTTGTAATATCTTCATATGCAGAGTTTTTAAGTTTTACATTAAAAGACGTCTGTAGCATCAGCAGTACACAGACTGCATGGATTCAACAGAAAGAAATATATAATCAAGTGACAAAAATGAGTACAGAAGATCTGTAGCTACCAAATTACTTTAAGCGATACATCTGGTGTCTCTGAAGAGTACAATTTTTCATGAGTAAAAAATAAAATTATAATTTATATTTTAGCAATTATAGTCTTTGGCCCAGTGAGGAGACTATATCTATGTATTACTTCACTGAAATAAATAAAAGATTTGTCTATAACATGTAGATGTATTTTAAAGTATATCAGACCTGCTCTGTATAGTATCACATTTGAAATTACTTTCCGCAAGGTTTTCCAAGATTACTATTCTTTACTTAATTATGTATAAAATAACATGACATATTAAAAGTGCTGGGTTTGATTTTTTATTGTTTTTCCATTTTCTTTTTCCTATTAAAAACCCTTTATTTTCCTCTCCCTATTTTATTATCACATGGATGCCCTAGTACCATGACATTCTGAAGAAAAACATATTGTTTCTAGTCTCTATATTCTAACCTGGAAGTAGAAAAATTCTTCTCCTGAATTTTTCTTGTTAACATATTCAGCACTTACATAGTTTTATAGACCATGGAGTATTGTGACTATGTCTATACAAATCTGCATAAATATTTCAAAGCTATAAGAACTTGTGTCAGAAAGATATGCAGTTTTGTTAAATGTCAAGAAAGGCTTCTCTAAGATAATTAATGTTAGGGGTTCTTGGGTGGCTCAGTCAGTTTAGTGTCTGACTCCTGATTTTGGCTCAGGTCATGATCTCCCATTTCATGAGTTTGAGGTCCACATTGGGCTCTTTGCTAATGGTGTGGAATCTGCTTGGGATTCAATTTCTTCCCTTTCTCTGCCCCTCCCCTGCTCATGCTCTCTCTCTCTCTCTCTCTCTCTCTCTCTCTCTCTCTCTCTCTCTCCTCCCCCTCTAAATAAATAAATAAAACTTTTAAAAATTAGTTCATGTGAGTCTAAGAACAAAAGTGAAAATAAAGTTTTACTCTGACTCATTTTCTAGTAGTGAAGCTTGACAGTTTGTTTTTACGTAACATGCCACTGTTTACTTAATATTTGCACACTGTTTCCTGGAAATAAAGCATTACTCTACAAAAACAAATGAACAAACAAATAAAAAAAGAGGATGCAGAAAACCAGAAATTAACAATGAAAGCAACGTTTTGGTATGACAAAGACCATTGGTGGGAGTTGGAAAGAGTATGGATTTTGAACCCTCATCTATTGAGTCTTAGGTCCTCTTCCTCTAACAAGGTGCCTTTTAAAAAATATATATATTACAATATTTTTATTACTGCTTAGCACTCGTTGAAGCATTTAAAAAGGGAAGGTGAAAAAAATTAAGACATCATAAAATTGAATTTTATATGAAGGTCATAACCATACTGTTGACATATAATACTCTTATAAGCGGTAAACCCATGAGTCTACAATAGAAGTCTTCTGTAATTCAAGAAGAATCAGAGTTGAAAAAGACTGAGTCAAAGAACTACCGGGATGCCCATAGAAAATGGAGTAGGTCAGAAATGTATTCCCCAGGGAGAGAAGGCACTCTGCGAAGAAACACGATGCAAGCTTCACCCCATAACATTCACCTGGTCTTACTCAGGGTGACTTACCAACAGAAGGAGTCAGGTAGACGGGCGATACGCATGCTACAACACTACCTTCCCCATGGCCAGACCTCAAGCTACAGCTCACATGGAGTGAAGGTTGGTGCAAGCTTTATGGTGAGGTTTGAGCCTCATTATCAAAAGAGGCTCCATCTGTGTGCCCAAGGATCTCAACCAGTTATTGAAAGGGGCGCCACCTGTATGCGGCGCCGCTATACTAATTAGCTAAAGTGGTGCCTTCTGCCTGCTTTAGGGAAGATCTGAACAAACCTTCCCACATTCCAGTCAGGTCATATTTTGCCTCCAATGAGCCCAGAACATACAGCCCCCAGGGGAGTCATGGCACAGACTTGGACATGATAAGATGGATTCCATTTTGTCAGAGTAGCAGGTCAGGATGTGAGCTCCTATTAAATACTCTTCACTGACACAGACTGTAACTCTTAGGTTTTTGTTAACACTTCAGCAAAGAAACTAAAAATTATCAAATTTAAGTGTGAATATAATGCAAATAAAAATCAACCATCATAGTTTGGCAACCATAAAAGCAAAAACCACAGGCCCTGCTTCCCAGCACTTCCAATCATACCTTCAAGAAGCACATACTTATAACTCCAATTTTGTCTTTAGTGGTTTTCTCCAAGCTGTAAATATCATAACACTAAGAATAAACTATTTTGCTTTTTAGTTTGACGACTGAGCTTCTAGAATTTGTTTCCCTACCATAAAATATGAAAACAGCTTATTTATTCCAAACTCTATTTTTCTACCTTCATCTTTTATCTCATCATTGAGAGTTTTATTAATATTTTTGGTTCTTATCTCAATTACTTTTATAAATTTAAAGAAAACACACAAATATGTATTTCTTGTTCTATCAACTTTGAAGAATATTTTTTAACTCACAGAATTGGAACATTAATCTACCAGCCCTACCATTCATCTCTTCTATTGGTTTAACTTACATTGCCCAGTAGAGAAATAGCTAGCTAGAAAACCCTAGTTTGAAAAGATACATGTACCCCTATGTTTATTGCAACATTAATTATAATAACCCATATATGAGAGCAGCCCAAATGTCCATCTATAGATGAATGTATGAAATAAGATGTGTGTGTATGTGTGTGTAATGGCATATTACTCAGCCAATATAAAAGAATAAAATCTTGCCATTTATGAAAACACAGATGGACCTAGAAAGTATTATACTAAGTAAAATAATTCAGACAGAGATAGATGAATATCATATAATTTCACTTATATGTGGAATCTAAAACACAAACAAACAAAAACACACTGTTAAATACAGAGAACAATCTGGTGGTTGCTAGAGGGGAGGTGGAGAGAATGAGGAAAACACATGAAGGGGATTAAGAGGAAGCTGCAGTTATAAAATAGGTAAGTCACATAGATGAAAGGTCAGCATAGGGAATATAGTCAGTAATATTATAATAAGAAAAAGTAGCTAGCTCAGTAACTTGAGTCAATTTGCTCATGTTCTGGAAGCAATTCATGTATGTACAGATTAGATAATAAAATATAGTGACTGGAGAAGTTAAATACCATGTATTAACTTCTTTCTGGCAAAAAATAATTACAGTAGATTCTTTTCTCTATATTGAATCTTGGCTGATATTATTTTCCTGGGCCTATGGGATTACATAATGTGAAAAAACAAGTAGTATGTATATTATAGGGATAACTATGTATAATTTATCACATAACCAAGTAGTAGATTAATCACCCATCCTTTGCCTCTATATGAAGAATGTTTCTAAAGTCAAGACCAAATTTATAGTTTTTGTCTCCTTCTCTCTCTCTCTCTGTCATCTCTTTATGTATTTCTCATTCTTGAAGCATTTCTCCCTCTCCTCTCTGGTTTTACAAAAAATTGTCATGTGGAACAACTCTAACAAAAATATTTCATTGAATGATTACATAGTTTTTACCCCTCCTTTCCATTTTTCCATGCTCTCCCCCTTCCATTCTTTGCCCCTGCTGTATTAGGAATATTGCTTATATCCTTGCTATTGTGAGGTGAGTTTTCCCCCTCTTTTGATGAACTATTCTACAATTTCAATTATATTTGGGGAAAGTGGGCACTCAAAGGCAGCACTTAATCTTCTATCTGGCACTGCTGCTAAGTAACATTCTTTCCCATAAATATAAAAAACAGCAAATATATCTTACAAATCTTAGCTCTCCTCTACATTAACCATGCATTTAGTTAAATATTTATAAAGCACCTACTATCTGATAACAAATATTCCATTCATTGATTGATGAGCAAAAAGATATGGTTCTTCCCTCAAGTTTATAACTTAATGAAAAACACATGAGGAACAAATAATTACATACATAGATACACAATTAGTTTCTAAAAATGAATACCAATGGAAAGTAATTTAGAAAAAGAAGCTCAGGGGAGTTCTATTAAGAAAATATAATTTAAACTAAAACCTAAAATTTCCAGGTTTATTTGTTAATCATAGTCTAACATATTATCATCTATTTTTTTAATATCATCTTACATAAAATTTATAATCTATATTTTCCCCTGGACACACTGTATGGCTTTATTTTTATGTGTTTAATTATTGTCAGAAGTTTCACAGTTAATTATTTCATGATTAGAACTTTTTTCTTTGTTCAAAATTGTAAACCCTCTAGCAAATCTTCTTCCTAGTGTGTAGTATTGGTCATTTTTTAGCTTCAGAAAGTGGCCCTAATTTATATACTTTCTTTACATTCTGAGTTACACAAAATATGCTCAATATAAAGACAGAATTAAACTCTGTCGGGAGCCACCACGTTTCCTGGTGGCCTCAGGCAAGGATTATCACTCTCCGGAGAGGGAACCAGTAAACAAGATTTGCATCTGGAGGCTGGAGATTGCCATTTCCTGGTCAAAATAATTTTGGCGTCTGTCATGCTGGGCCAGACATAGAGTGGCCAAGGTGCACAAAAGATCAAAACTGCATTTTGGATTATTCAGTGCTAGTTTCCTCCCCCCAGCATTTGCAGGGGCAAGTCTGGGCGCTACTTTTGATATGCATTTGACTCTGTTTACCTGACAACCGATCTGGGTCAGTTCCCCGCTCCAAAATTCTATGTAAGAGAAATTATTTTCTTAATGGAGGAATAGAAAGAAGAATACAGAAGAGAAGCTTGATCGGAATCCGTGTGTGCTGTCTTCACTCTCTGCGTCTCTCCCACCTGCCCTGTTTTTTTCTCCCTCCCTCAGGAAAAGAACCTGCGACGATTCTCCGCCCTGCCGGTCGGGACGGAAGAAACAGGTACCACCGAACGCCGGGGATGAGCACGCCGGACCCGGCCTCTGGGTTACGACAATTGGCGCCCAACGTGGGGCTGAGTGAGGGAGCAAGACATATTGGCGACCCAACGCGTGACCTGAGTGAGAAGAGACCCAGTGAAGAACGCCAATTGGTAAAAACAGCCAACCAGGCGAGTTTTCACCTGGTCCTCGCACTAAAAAAGAAAAAAAAATTAAATAAAGCCGGCCAGTCTACCTGGCTCACGAGCTGAAAAAATTTAAAACATAGCTGGCCAGTCCACCTGGCTCACGTGCTGGGGACAAGTGCGCCAGACCTGGTCTCTGGGTTATGACAAAACTCTAATAAAAATGATAAGAAAATGCAGTAAGTTTATATAATTTGAATAATCGCTCTCATTCACTGTGCGTTGAGCCATCATGTGTGTATATATATGCATGCATGTGTTTGTATATACACACACTGTAACTTTTCATTATTTGTTAGTGACAGCTAACTCCAGGAAAAGGAAGGATAGAGGAAGGTAACCGTCTGTAAGACTTCTGAATGAATATTTGTCACATGTTAAATATAATCTTAAATTCAAAAGAGAACATGCAAGTTATTTAGTTTAGTTTAGCTCAGTTCTTCCTTTGACATTTGAACTGTCCTTTTTCTCATCCTTGTGAAATAGTCCTACAAGCCATCCTTAAACTCAAGGAATTAAAAATGCTCAATTATTCCAAGCATTAATTCAACAATTCACAATTATTTATTTTGTGTCAAACTTCACTGGCCCCAAGTTTACTACTGAGGATACAAGGTGAATAAAGCATGGTTAAATGACATGGGCTAAAGAGAGAGATCTGTAAATAATGAATAGCATTTAGCCAATGAGGGAAAAATTCAGGGAAACAACATGCTGAATGCATTAAATAGTTTATCTTAGGAGTTAAATAGCATGAGATCAGAATATAGGACTTGGGGAAACATTAGAAATAAGACTGAGAAGATAAGCAACTGGGAGAACGTGGAAGGATTTTTATGCCTTAAAAGTAACATAGACTTTACCGTATGAAATGCAAACATTCAAGGAAAAATCAAATTCACATAGATAGAGCTTTATTTTAGTTAGATCACACTCGCAAATTTTCCAAATCTAGAGGAGTTTAAAAGAGATACAAGGAACAATTTCTTCCTGTGAAAAGCAACAAAATTTAACACAGAAGAAGCTGAAAGGAGGAACAAATAGGAAAGACCATTCACCTGCCTCAACCCCACCTTTTAGTCCTGCACGGAGTTCGGTCCTACATGGAAGTCTGTCCATGGATACAGAGCAAGGACCTGTATATAAGGTCCTATGATTGTAGGTATAGAATAGATTTTTCTTCTGTAGTGTCCTCAAATTACTGTATGTTCTGCACATAAAATGTATGTTACACTCATAATTTCCTAGACAAAGAATGGAATATTGACTAAGAATGCAGCTCCTAATGTGGCTCAGGCATTTTTAATTCCTGGAATTTAAGGACGTTTTCACAAGGATGAGAAAAAGGACAGTTCAAATGTCAAATGTATACAGCTGCTGATGTGGCTCCTTCTGGTAAGAGTATCTTCTAGCTACACTTTCATCTATTTGTCAAACATATATTCACCCTTCAATCATATTTGCCTCTGATGGGTCATCTTCTATACCTCTCCAGTATAATTAATCCCTGCTCTCTTCATTGTCATAGGGTGATATAGTCCTCTGACATTATATATGAAATTGAATATGTAACCAATAAGTAAGTGTTGCTTAAGAATTGAATAATCAAATTTCTAAAAATGTATTAATTACATATGATTGACAACATGGGTTGATAAGAAAACTTGTCTATGTCTGATTTTATCATAGTATTTCATCTTGTCTGATCTGTTCTTGATAATTTACCAAAAATTAAAAAATAAAGAGGTTTGTATTTCTGTTTTATAAAGAGAAGAAATCTCAAGAACCATCATCATTTGCTAAGACATAGGTCCCAAGAAAGCTCTTAAGACATTTATAGGAACAGTATTTTCACTAAAATGGTACTTAAAGTAACCAGTAGTATCCAAGGTAGGAAAAAAGGATTTTGATGAAAATTTTCATCATTTAATCTACTTTAATGAAGCTAGTGAAAAGTATTATTATGATCTACTTTACCCAAAGAAGCACAATTAGTAAAGACTTTTACTTGCTTACCTTCATTTCTCTTCTTGCCCTTCCTTTTTTACCCTAGAACTCCTGGTTTTTAGCTAAACACAAATGCCTCTTCCCTTCCAGCCTGCCTTGCAGTAGGTATGGTTAAGTAATGAAATTCTGGCCAGCACAATGTGAGTAGATGTGAATTCTGCGTTTCCATGTAGACCCTTCAAATATATGCATTTTGAGTGTCCTCTGTGTTTCTTTTTCCTGCTGACTGGGAACGTGAGAGATGGACCAACCCCTTTGGGTGCAGAGATGAAATCCATGTCCAGAAGATGATGGTGTCATTTTGCCAGTCCTGCAGTGTATACCTCTGGATTGATACATGAGGGAGAAATATGATTCTATCTTGCTTAAACTACCATATTTATGAGTCACAATGTTGCCAAAGCTTTTTATAAATCAATATCAACAAAACAGAAGAGATTGTTGTAAAGAAACACTCTCTAAAAATGCGATGCAGTTAGAGAATACAGTCACGCAATCAGAAATTTTAGCTATCAGTCTAGTGCTTAGATTACTAATGACTCAGCATGTTTATACTGGAGTTATAGTTAAAAAAAGTGTCCATTCAATGAAGAGTCACTAAATAATTAATGTGTACTATTTACTGTGCCATTCAAGTAACCACAGGGAATATACTTCTATTTTGGCAAATTAGGTTAGCCTGAAATCACATTGTAAAAGTTGATTTGGGAGGAAAATTGCTTTTTGCTTAGTAATTACTACCTAGTACCTTTTGGACCCAATATTTGAGAGGCAGAATGATGTGAAAATGTCTGAGAAGAACCTGTCTCATTCCTTCTTTTATATCTTATCCTGTTACTTCTCCTAAGTAGTAGAACATTTTATACCTATAATAAAGCAGTGTATACATGTTATTGATAAAAGAGGATTCATAGCAAGTAGGGCCGAATAAATGAGTTGGCGGAGTTAGTGGATAGAAGGTTAACAGTATGAAACAGTCAGGAGTCATACATAGGCACTCCATGATGCACTCTACTTAAAGCCATCAACAGTGCCTTAAGGTAGGCTATTGTAAAATTAGATGGCTTCAAATAAAAATCTTCTAATCTTAGAAGTGCTTTTCATTTAACAAAATTAGCCTTCATTTTAATAAAATTTCACGTTAAAGTGTTTTAATATAATGCTTTAATACAGAAGTAGCTAGAATTTTACCAGCTATTATAATTATGATAGAACATGAATGGCTAATAATGCTGTTGCCAGTCTTCGAGCAATAGCTTTATGAAAACAATGTTATATATACATTTAAAGTGAGTAAACTTACATTGAGCTATATGCAAGGCATTATAGGAGATAGGAAGATGGAAAGGCATACTCCTGCTTTGCTATGGATCATAAATGATTAGAGGAAATTAACAAGTATATAAACAAGATAAACTGACAAGTGCTATTGTTTCATTGAAATATGATCATCCCTTTGACAAATTATCCATGTTAACATCACATTCTCAAAGGAAAATATGAATTTACTTGGCTGAGAAATTAACAATGAAAATCTAGTCTACATTTTTCTAAAATAGAATAGGGCTCCAAATGGTATCTGTCAGAGTAAATCACAGCACAATGAACCTAGCAATAAAATATGTATAGTCTAAAATATTGAGCATTAGCCTAGGGAAATTTTTAGTTACTTTTTAAGTGGAATAAGTGTGTTAGCTTAAAATCAGGCAAAAAAAAATTTAAAGCACGTTTAAAAAATCTTTGGGAATAGATCATTTCACAACTAGGTTGATCATAAAAAATGCCATTCTTTAACATGCTCAGATGCACCTTAAAATGACTCAGTGGGTTGTAGAACCTAACACATTTTCTTCCCAATTATTTTTGAAAGGTTCCTGACAAATGTTTTCTTAGGAAAGAATGACAAAGTGTCTTCTTTATTTTGTTTTTATGAGACTCTTATTTTAATCCTGTCATAGTGGCAAATGGCAGAGCTATGATGTGGGTAAGCTATGTAACAGAAGCTCAATTTGCGAAATTTATGATACAGCTTTCTTTAATCTGCCAAAGAATGCAGGTTATATGGTATTTCAATAAAAGATGTAGATTTGGTTACATATGTTAATGAATTCTCTCCTGACAATCTTAAAAAGGTGCCAACAATTTTTGGAGCAGAAACTGTACATGATATCTAAAGCCTTAGAACATTATCACAAGTCTAAAATTTCTACCTAAACATTTTTGTCATAATAATATTAATATTAATAAGGTAACAAGGATGATACTTTTAAAAAGGTAACTATGGATGAAAATTAATTAACAAACAAGTTAAGTCAAATATGGCTAATCTATATAAATTCATGTTTACTGGAATACCTAAAAATATGAAATGTAAAAAGTCATTCTTTACTATTAACAAAAAGACTATGATTCAATGTTTAATGAACTGTTGTTTCATAATTTTAAAAGTTAATATAATTTTAAAATACACTGTTTTAAACAGATATTTTATTGCTCAACTTATAAGATATCTATTCTTTTCTGAATGTTTAAAATGACACATGACTAAATTATGTAAGGTGCATATTAAAATTATTAATTTGGTAAATAGCATACTGAAAACTTCAAAGTATTTGACTCTCTTAAACTCCTTTAAGTAGTTATCTAAAACAAGTCTGCTCTTTTTGTGTTACATTCATTTATCTTCTAATAATTTCATTCTTCTGAACGCTGATGTTCACTTAGTCTGATGAAAAATGTTGCTAAAGCCCCTTCACTGATGCACTGCTAGGCATGTGCACTTCTGAGAAATCATTTCAATATTTGCAAAGGCTGACATAGACGGCAGAAGAAGAAGTCCTGTTGGGGAAAAGCCCTTTCAACATGGAACAGAACTTGGTCAGTCTTTATAGCACTTATTAAGCAAACAAACAAAAAACAGTGAAGATTTTAGATTATACTGTGACATTTTCTAGATCTAGATCAGTTAAACTAATGTGTCTTCTCTTCAGTTACTAAGTACATCTGCTCTCCCAGTATCTACCTAAATAAAGTTATTTCGAAAAAAGAATTCTGTTGCACATTTCTCTTAAATATGTGATTAAATTTCAATGATTACTACCTATTAAGGGGCAATAGGCAATACTAAGGGGAGTTTACTAAAGGTAATGATTGTTAAATGATAAGAATATTGATTTGAAAGCCCACAAGAATGGGCAAATTCAATCTTAAAAGTACAAACACCATAGGGCATCTGGGTGGCTAGGTTGAGCATCTGACTTTGGGTCAGGTCATGATCTCCCAGTTCATGAGTTCAAGCCCCACGTCGGATTCTGTGCTGAAAGCGTGGAACCTGGAGTCCACTTCAGATTCTGTGCCTCCCTCTTTCTCTGCCCTCTCCCACTTACACTCGATCACTGTCTCTGTCTCTGTCTCTCTCAAAAATAAATAAAGATTAAAAAAATTTTAAATACCATGTTTCTCTGACTGAGCTTCACCCAACCAAATATTCCTTCATGCAGCAGCAAAAGAGAAAGGCCAGTAATTAACTGATGTCACAGTTCTTTTGTAACACCTACTGGCAGAAGATTAAGACAGGCCGGTGGAGATATTGATGCAGACAGTAATGATAATGATAAATAAAAGTGTAAGCATATGTTCATTGTGTGGTCACACAGACCAGGTCCTACACAAAGCTTTTGAAATTCTAAGTATGGAAGGTAGACCTAGTAGCTTCCAAACTTTATAGAAAACAGTAACCCAACAACATACACAATGACACAAGAGAACCAATATCTGTGAGGACCTGGGGCTCATTTGTCAGGCTTCAGTTACTTTTTAATTTATTGTCTACCATAAGATTTTATCTTAATTCAACAGACTATATGAATATTTTGACAAATTTAGTAGAATCTCAAAAATGAATTTCCCATTCATTAAGTCCTTTGAAAAATAATCTCAGGTTTATTAATGGCTTTGGAATATATTGATATTGACTATTGACTTTGCTCTTTCTGTTGAGGCACTAGCCCTTTGGCACTACTCTACCTTCTAGCCTTCATATCACTGGATGCACAAAAGACCACTTTGCAACACTACTACAACCATGTAAATACCATGTCAAGTCAAGTAACACATTGATTACAACTCTTTTTCAAGACATTTGTTTTTCTTGGATTTCAGAATCTTGTCAGTTTTTATTTGCTTAGTTTTCTAATTATTCTAAGTGTTCTTACAGCAGGGTGACATACTGATCACTAATTTTTCAAAATCCTCAAACACCTTTTGAACACTCATGTGGTTATAATTTCTTTTTAATTTTTTAAAGTTTTTATTTTTATTTTTTTATTTTTGAGAAGAGAGGCAGAGCATGAGCAAGGAAGGGGCAGAGAGAAAGGAAGACACAGAATCGGAAGCAGGCTCCAGGATCTGAGCTGTCAGCCCAGAGCCCAACGTGGGGCTCAGACTCACTGAGAGTGAGATCATGACCTGAGCTGAAGTCAGACACTTAACTGATTGAGTGAACCAGATATCCTTATAATTTCTTCTTTTAATTTTTCTCTCTCTTTGTCCTTTTATTTCTCCTCCATCTTTGCTCCCTCCTCCCTTTTCTTCTTTAAGATGCACTTTGCAGAGCCCTTTCTTTCTACTGTGTGATATGGAGTGATCCACTTTAAGTGCTGACATATAATGCCAGCTACAAGTCCCCTTCTCCTGGGTCCTGCATCCCACAACCCTATTTTGGTTTTACTGACTGATTTTAGTGGTGCTCGCCCTTTCCGATTTTACAAATAACAGAAAACATGGCAGATTTTTAAAAAGACATTTATAGGATTATTTCTGAAAATGCCTTTTTTTACAATCATCTTTGTGTTTGATTAGTCATGGAATTCTAGGAAAATAATCAGTTTTCCTTGTAATACTGATAATATTACACCTTAATTTTAATATTCAGGTTTATTGCTGAAGAAATGGATGACACCCTTCAGTTCCAAAATGCTTTCAAGATTTATACTCTAAAACAAGATGTTCTGGAATTTCACAGAAATTTGACCTGTGTGTATATGCTCATGTGATTCATCATGTAGTGCATGTGGTGGGCCCATTTAATCACCTAAGGACTAAAGTCTGGGGAATATTTATGTATGTTTTTATCTGTCTCTTTGTCTCTTTTTATCTTGGAGGCTCTCTAGATCCTGTATTTATTGATTCTCCATTCCCAATTAAAATTGAGTCTCTAAAAGCTAATTGACAACTGAGTTCAACAGGTCCCTTATATAGAAGGTAAGCAAATGTAAGATTATGTATGATAAGGGTTGATATACACTTACAGAGAATGACTACTTATATATCTTTTTTGTTGGGAAATTCAAATACCATGAACTATAACTTCACAAAGAGTCCCCTTTCTCAAGGTGAAGTTCTCTAATATGTTGGCTGAGGTGTTTGCTGGGTGAGGTGTGGGAAGGAGACCCGTGCCTCACTGCCTGCATTCCAGTGCTGTTACACACACTTTCAACCAGTCCACCTGGTTTTGACCGCGTGGCTACTGACATCTACATGGCTTCTGCCACTTTTGTGTCTCTCTAGGATTTTGTAGCAGTGGAATTGCTGACTCCTTGTTCTTTTTCTCTGGAGGGATCAGGCTGGAACTTTTTTTTGCTGGGTAAAGTCAGTTACCATTTCTCCACCTGTTTACTCTTTCTCAAAGAGTCAACATAATTCATCTCCTATTATCTACTTTTATATTCTTTCTTTTTTGCCTGTGAATTTAAACTGTTACTAAATCTGTCATTTTATTGAATGAATTGCTTGACAAAATTTGGTGATTTCTCATTTTTATAAAGCCACCTTTGATCATTTATATTTTTCTCAATTATTTTCAAATTTATCATGCCTTTAATATGCGCGGTCACAGAATGGAACATAATTTGGTACTGAATTTTTAGTTTCTTCTGTAACTGTGTTAATTTCCCTTTCTTATTCATAAGTTTGTTTTTCCTTTGATATTTTTATTCAATTAGATAGGGTTTATCTGTTTCAATTTAATTCTTCTTAACACAATGTACATTTATAAATCTTCTTTTTAATGTTTATTTATTTTGAGGGAGAGAGAGAGAGTGCGAGCAGGGGAGGGGCAGAGAGAAGAGACACAGAATCCCAAGCAGGCTCCAGGCTCTGAGCTGTCAGCATAGACCTGGATACAGGGGTCCAACTTACAAACCTAGAGATCAGGACGTGAGCCAAACTTGGACATTTAAGCAACTGAGCCATCCAGGCGCCCCAACACAATGTACATTTATAGTATTGAGTCTATCAGTGATTAAAACTTGAATAACCTTCTAAGTTATATGTGTTACTCCTGAGTGCCCAAGAGACTATTGAGAACATAACTTTCTTTGCTTTAAAAATGTCATATTGGAGGTCTTTTTTTTTTTTTTCCTTTATAACAGGCTTGTGTGTTTATTATTGTCTGGCTTGTTTTGGATATTTCATTTTTAATCTTTTAGTTCACCTATAATTTAACTTTTAACCATTGTATGTATAAACAAGTAAAAGCTAATTTAGATTGCCTTTTGTACTTGTCATAGTTATTACTTGTTAATCTAAACACATTAACTGTTTTATATAGAGCCATTATATACTCATTCATTTTTCCCAACTTGATTTGTCAAAGGCTGTCATTTTTGTCATTTTCTCCTACTGTTATATTCATATATTTTAATAATACGATTTCTTCGAGTTGTAACTTGTTACTCATGCAGAAAGGTACATAATTATTATATCTTAATCATGTATTAATATTATAAAAATGTAAATTGCATATGTTGCCTTATTTTATGTTTCCTGACTTAGAATGTAATGACTCAGCCACTTAATAGATTCCATTTGTTATGATTATTATTATACCTCTCCAAACTTCAATTTTTACGTTTTATACTTTGAAGATAATTATGATGCTGACATTATTCATTGCTTCTGAGAACTGTTGCATGTGTGGAGTTTTAAAAATGTCCAACAAATATTGAGGACTCAAAAATTTTAGCTTTTTTCTTCTTCTGCCATATTCTCACCTTCCATCCTTTTATCTTTTTAATTTTCTTTCCATCTTATATTCTCATACAATTATGTTTTAGTCTTATACCAACATTAAAGCTTTGCTCTTAATAGGACATAGGAGCTTAGCTATAAATCAAACTTAATGTTCATGATATCAAGCTCTGTCTTTCCCTTTTATTCCACAAACCATATTTCTATTAGTTTTTTCTTCAGTAGTTTTCAACAATGCATTTAATTTTTTATATTTTGATAGTTGTTATAGTTAAAAATGTTTTTCTAATTATCAAATCAAGGTTGAAACTTCTTTTATCTCCATATGACATAAGGAAACTAACATTTTATTTTTACACATTACTCTTTCATAATCATAGTTATTTTAAATGATTACATTGTTATGTATTTTTATGTGTATTTTATTATTAGGGCACTTTTAACCTTAAAGTTTGCTTTGGAATCTATACACGGCACTTATAAAAATAATTTAACTGATGTAAATCTACTTGTGCCTGCCCACAGTCTTGTGTTGTTTTGATTTGTCTCTCTGTCTAGCTATAATCCAAGCAAATTCTGGTAACTTTTCAAGAGGCTATACCTCCTGAGAATTTACATGCCTAAGAGAGCTTTTATGTCTATACCTGGCAATGGCTTGTGTTATTTGTTTTATTTACTTTTTTAACAAAATGTTAAATTTTTGTTTCATTTTATTTTTAATACAGTAAACATACCAGAGGATAGCTTAAATTTTTTTCTTTATTTTTAATGTATGTTCCTTTTATTTAGCTGTTGTTTTTTTCTTCTCTGGATATGTGTGTCATTCTTTATTTCTACATTCCAAATTGTTAATTTTTTAATCTGTAGAAATTCATCAAGTGAGAAAACTTTTCACTTCAATTATGCTTTGGGGCATGCTTTTTATTAATTTATCCCTGTGTCTTATTTTAGAACTACATAATTGACATAATAGTTCCTTTTTATTTATTATCATAATTCTTATTTTTCATATAACTTAAATTTCTTTAATTTTCTGTCTTTTAAATCATTTTGAAACATCTTGATTATTTTTCAAAAAATGATTTTATATTTTTTGTAATATCAATTATATACTGTAATATGAATCTATGGTTTTATTTTTTTAATTAATGATCACCTAATGATCCTAAGATGTCCATAATACATAAATGATATTAAGAATGCTACAATACATCTTTAAGGTCTTGGTTTATACAGATACTTTTTTTTTACTTTTTAATATTTGTTTATTTATTTTTGAAAGAGAGAAAGAGCACAAGCAGGGAGAGAGAAAGAGAGAGACACAGAATTCGAAGCAGGCTCCAGGTTCTGAGCTGTCAGCACAGAGCCCAACGTGGGCCTCAGACCCATAAACTATTAGGTCATGACCTGAGTCAAGGTGGATGCTTAACCAACTGAGCCACCCAGGTGCCCATGTACGGAAACATTTTAAGTATACGTGTGCGTTTTGCCATTTTGATGAAGGGGTCTTGTCTTTGTTTATATTTCTCAAATTTAATGCCAACTCTACTCATCCAAATTAACCAAGGTATTTGACAGTTTTATTTATATTGGATCCCATTATCACAGAAATGCATCTGGTAATGTTGGTGTTTCTTTTATTATAGTGATGCCATTTTTTAATGTTTAAAGATTTAAAAAGTAACTTTTTGATTAATGGTTGGTTGTTATTAAATATGAGGAATGAGAGTAGTAGGTTCTAGGTAATTTGTTTCTAGAAAACCTGGGTTCAAATTGATTTTGGCAGGCTATAATAATGAGCCAAAAACAACTGGATAACATTCACAGGGTTAAATGCAAAGATCTGAATTAAGATTTTAAAAATTGTGTGAAAACATTTTGTATCAAAATAGCAGGCTGTTTTCACTCACTAGGGGGTCATTAGGAGATAAAATGTATTTTTAAATGAAATATTACTGAGCCCACTTCTTGTTTTTCTCTAATAAACATAATAATTCTATCATTGTACAATGTGTTGATCATATAAAACCTGGAATATTATGTTTATATTAGTTACTACATCAACATTGTTCTTTAGAAACAAGAAAAATCCAAAAATCAATCTAAATGTAAGAATTTTGAAGATTTTATCATAGAAAATAATTTAATAAAATGAGTAAGTGACCCAAAATATTTGAGGACATATAAATGTCTTGCTTTATGTTTCTCCAGAAGGTTAAAAGAAGGCTAAAACATGAAGATCCATGTCAGATCAGCATAAAGAATAGTCTCAAAATTAGTTTTGTAACACCTGGTCAAACTTTACCCAATGCAGTGCATTACATTCCCAGAAAGATCCACATAGATGCAAGGTTACAAAGGGTTTCCAGTTTCTTTTTTCTCCAACATCAAATCTTTACTCAGACTCTAAAATTTTTGGTTTTAATGATAAAGATATTTTGATAAAATCTGAAAATTTTTTAGTAAGCAACATATAAAAATGGATGACAGACTACATAAAGCTGGCAAAGCTATATATAATTTCAAATACTGATTAATTCACTCATATAAAAATATCCATCAAGGGGCACCTGAGTGGCTTAGTTGGTTAAGTGTCCAACTTCAGTTCAGGTCATGATCTTACGTTTCGTGGGTTTGAGGCCCGTGTCGGGCTTTTTGCTAACAGCTCAGAGCCTGGAGTCTGCTCTCTTTCTGCCCCTTTCTTCCCTGTGCTCTGTCTCTCTCTGTCTCTCAAAAGTGAATAGATGTTAAAAATTTTTTAAGAAAATTCGATCAAATATATATAAATATAACAAAAGTATAAATATAAATATATATAGCCTATTCAAAGTGCAGTGCTCAGCACCAAGAACACAGCAATGAAGGAAGGCAAATATCAGCTTGGCTTGTTTGGATCTGTGGTAAGTGCAACAATACTCTCTCTTCAAGATATCTGTGTCCTATTCCAAAAACCCTGTGAATATATGATTCTGCATGATAAAGGAGGATCTGCAGATGCAATTTAGTTAAAGTTCTTGAGTTGGGAGATTATCTTGAATTCTAAAAAAACAGGCCATGTAAGAGGGACACAGGAGGGTCAGAGTCAGAGAGGGTGATTAGATGTTGGAAGCAGAGGGAGAAAATGTGATGTGATCATGGAATGAGAGTAGAAAGAGGTAAAGGGCCATCATGGCCAAGAAGTACAGATGGGAAAGATCACTGTTGATTGCAACCAATATAGACAACTTCCTTTCTCTGACACTACATTTAGTTTTATAAATACAGCTTTTTAAAAATTTTTTACAAAATTTTTTTACAAAATTTTCTTTATATTCAATCTATAAATGCAAATTAAAAAATTTAATTTTTCAGAAGCAATATCTGACAGATACTTAACCATCTGAGATGACAAATATCTTCTGAACTTTGTCTTCCTATGTAGCATTCTCATCTGTTAATATTTTTTTAAATGGGGTAAAAATAAAAGAAGACTACTGAGTACTTATTACTGCAAGATAATACATTTTATATATCATGTTATAGTCAGTTAGTTCATGGCATTAACTTTGTTATTTGGCTTTAGCTGTGAAAGACCTGCATGCCCCAAATGTCCATTTCTCATAACAAGAAAACTAGAATTTAATTTGTGTCATGTTTTCACCACCTCCCTGACCATTTGGATTATGGTCATAGGTGACTTTGATTGTTTCCGTCCACTGTTTTGAGATTCTGTGGACTAAACTGGCTTCTAGCTCTTAACTAACTCTTCTTTTGTTCTGTGCACCTCCCGAAATCCAGGTCACATACTCAATTTGTTTTATGAAACCACCAACCTAACTCCCAACTAAAATTCTACAATTTTATATCAGTTTATTTTCAGATATTGCCTTTTCAGGTTTTGACCTAAAAAGTTAGATGTCAAGCACTCAATTATTTCTTCATATCCACTAAAATCTTTCTGCTATTGCTGAATTCTTCTCTGAGAATTTTTTTCCTGACACACAACAGTCTTTTAGAAGTTTATGTCAGATTATATAACATTTAAATTAGTATAGATTTATAGGAACAAAGAATTTGGCTTTTTAAAGAGTAATTCATTATATTAACTGATTTACAAAGATATTTCAGAAGAACATATCTATCAGTGATCCAACATAGTATTAAATTTATCTGTTATTATTAAAGGTAGTACTGAGAAATTAAAGTTGATCTTTGAGAGGTGGTATTATTAGCAATTTAATATTTTCTCTTTGAGCTTTTCAAAATTTTCAAATAATTCATTATTTACAAAAATGCATGACAAAAAGTCTCTGAAACAGTTTCAGAAATTAGGTCTAAATAAAGCATTTGGATCAAGGTTTTCAAAAAGAGAAAGCAGAAGTTGCCAGTCTATTAAAAATTACTTTGCTACGCATATCTATTAAAAATCCTACTTTTAAAATTTTACATCTCACCCTAGGTATATATACATTTAAATTAATTTTAAGAAAGTAATAAAGTTTATTACTTTTAAAAATCTGCAAATTTATTAACAGCATTTCTGCAAACACAGAATTAAGATTTTTTAAAATTTCACAATTGTTCCTTCAATTGTTGTCACATACTTTACATCCCATTCCCCTGATAAAAGATATAAAAGCACCATATCATAGATGCTGATTGCCTTGTTTTTTAACATCATTACATAAAGTTCAAAGAAAGCTGTGTTTCTGTGTCTTTAGCTTGAACTAGATTTATTCTAAGATTGATGTAATTAATGTTTATTAAATGAACAAATGGATGAGGACTGGTTGCATTTAGTCTGATGTATCATAATTCTTTTTGATTATTATTTTTGTGTATTACCAATTCTTTGAAGTAAACATGTTACTTATTAATAAGTTATTGGTACTGTTGTTTTTCTACTTTGTCTGGAACAGGACTGTTTCCAAAGGCTATGCCAAAGGATCTATTTCACAGCAATAGGTTATTGTATTTTAAACACAACTCTTTCATGTTATCATATATTCATATCAATAGGGCCTCAAAAAAAAATGAAGAAAGCAAATTTACCAAGATTTTTCTTTCCCTTACTATTGCAGCATGGCTTGAAAGGAAAATTTCTGGAATTGTTTCCCCATTGAGATGGCCGAGTTGGTGATAATGAAGAGAATCTTGAAGCTCTGGTCTAGGAGGCTTTTTGTTTTCCAGTTTTATTGACATATAATTGATAATATTGTATAAGTTTAATGTGTACAACATGATGATTTTATATACATATAGATTGTAAAATGATTACCACAAGAAGTAAGTTAACACATCAATTACCTCAATGGCTACTGTGTATGTGGGGGGATGTGGGAATGTATGTGTGATAAGAACAAGATCTACTCTCTTAGCAAACTTTAGGTGTACAATAAAGTATTGTGAACTACAGTCACCATGCTGTACTACAAATCCCCAGAAAGTGTTCATCTTATAATAAAAAATTTGTCCCTGTCACCAACATCTCCCCATTTGCTCACCCCTTAGGCCCTGGAAACCAACAATGTACTATCTCTATGAGTTCAAATTTTTTATATTTCTAGGATGCTTTGGCAAGATAATCTTTTTAAGAGCTCTCTGAATATCAACACCAAAATGGTATTGATCTAGGAGAATAATCATTTGCTGTTAAATACATAGTATTAGAGAGACTGGCTTGTTATCTTACAGGGTTTATCTACTAAGACTAGCATTGGTGTGGACTCATTTTTTCAAAGAAGTCAGACACCCTAAGGGGAAAGTCATTTCTGATGATTTATTAGGTAGAACCAAGCGTACCCCTAAAGGTTAGATTTCGAAGGCAAAGAACATGTCTTCATGTAATTCATGTAATTCTTCACTTGATCTAGATAAGAATTCAATGTTCAACGGAAACAAAATATAAACAGCAAAACAAAATAATTAAAAATTGAAAATCAAAACAAATGTGTTTTTGTGGCTTAACTTGAATTGGTTAAAAGACTATTACAGCACATAGGATTCAAAGAGAGACTGATGTATTCAGAAGCAAAATATTGGATTTCTAGTACACAGAGTGATAATAATAGAGAGACTGCCAGGTGGCATTGCAATTCATTTATGATATAAGTAATAAATATACAATCAATACTGAGCTGAGAGATGGTCCCTCTGTCACCTCACTCCCATGCAAATACTGCGGAGATAATGCCCCTCACCTCAGCAGGTGCTGATTGTGGACAGTTACATATGATGGATGCATTCTAGTGGATGAATGAGAGAAAGAAAAAATCCTTATTTTAAAAATATAGGAAAGTAATACTTATTTTTAAAAATAAGAAAACAATAAATTATTCTTTTCTTCCAACCCAACTCTAGTTAATGTCTCTTTTCTCAATTTTTACAATTTTCAATGGACTAGAAGGTTTAAGTTTTAGTAAGGTGATTTGTAAACAAAACTAATGGTAGGGCTTTAAATAGAAATTAGAGTATTTCTTATTTAAAAAAAATAAAAGAAAGCTGGTCTGAGCTATAGATCACTAGTTTTTGTCCATAATATTGAAATTTTTTAAAGTACATGCTAATTTTTTTACAAATACTTTTTACAATTACTATGAAAACTCCAGAGATTGTGGTTTTAAAAACCTGCATTCATAGCACAGAAATCATTGGACTGCACAAACCACAATCTTTGCTTTTGTTGAGATAAATATAATTTTTCATTACTATGAGTTATAGATGTCCTCAAGAAAATTACAGGTGTATTGTACTGATAGAAGACACAGAATGAGTAGAAAGCATCAATTATAAGTATCAGTGCAGTAAATTAGTTTATACACTTTGCTAGTTTTAAACAAAGAAGTTTTTCTCTTTGTATTTCTATTAAAAAGTGCAGGGTACAATGTAGAATATCCTCTCTGCTATTTCACAGGTAAGCAATGTCTCCTAGAAGAGTAAAAAAAGGTTTCAAGTTTGACTGGCATGCATTTACTTTTTAATTTATTATGATATTTTAAGATTTTAATAATATAGATATTTTATATGAAAGCTCTATTGTTCTGTTAAAATTATGATATGAGTTTTTTCTGATTTATCTATCTTGGTAGGTTGAAAACAAATAACAAAGTTACAAATAACTTTTTGTAATTTCATGTGTGGTAGTGTCAATAATTTATCTGTGTCAACACTGGGGTGACTTTCAGTTATTAATCAACCATATGTATTTCCTCAAAAACATTATTTTATAACTGATAGACATTTTCATGATGCAACGATTTTGCCAATATCTCAATGCAAATTGGCGTGAGGGAATTAAGTTCTATACTCAGGCACCATTAAATTATTCTTGCCTCACAATTAAACACTTGTTCTGAGTATGTGAACCCCTGGTCTTCACCAGAACAACCAACTTGCTACACATATTTGAACGTGGAGAAGTAGTTTCATGAGATGGGTCTCATGTCAAATCCTTTCCCGGCCTGTCAGAGAACACCCGAACAAAAGTCACTGTGACCATTACCCTCTTAACCCACTTGACGAGATATTCTGATTATGAAATGTGTTCATACTAATATATTTGAAACATTCTTTTTATGTATTTATTTTTATTTTATTTAAATTTTTTTAAACGTTTAGTTATATTTGAGAGTGAGAGAGAGTGGGGGAGGGGCAGAGAGAGAAAGGGAGACACAGAATCTGAAGCAGGTTCCAGGCTCTGAGCTGTCAGCACACAGTCCAACCTGGGGCCAAACTCACAAGCCATGAGTTCAGGACCTGAACTGAACTCAGATACTTAACCACTGAGCCACCCAGGAGTCCCTGAAAAACTTAATTATCCATCATTATGACTGACTCTAAGATCAATTGCATCATACAGAAGAAAGACAAATGAAAAACATTCATAAATCAGTTGGTATACCACACTGAGCCCTGATTATCATTCATAATTTCTTAATTGAGTAAAAGAAGTAAATCATATTTAAAAAAGGTTTACATCTCTCTATCTCTATCTTTATCTCTTTCTATTCCAAATGAAAGTGAAAACCAAAAACTGACAATCAAATTAGAAGCAAAAGAAAAGGAAAAAGGAGAAAAAAGAATTTCTGTAGTCCAGGCAGTGAACAAGAAGTTGAGCTAGACTTCACCCCCCGAGATGCCTGTCCCAGCTAAGGAGCCCGGCCGCAAGTAGCCAGAGCCAAAGGAGGAGCAGTGTGTAGGTAAATAATGACAACAAGCAGTGGAAGGCTGGAAAGCTGGATAAATGATTCAGATACTCCTGAGGGCACTTAGATGCCTTTGATATGCCCAGATAAATAAGACTTGGTTATTCTATTGTCCTGTGTTTTGTCTTGTCTTTTAATTTCTTCTCTTTTCTTTCTTATTCCCTCCCCCCTTTTTTTAAGAGTTCAGCTTTTTATTGAAAGTTTTACAAGAGGTTTAGTCAAAAAGACCAAAGCTGTGCTTGCTTCGGCAGCACATATACTAAAAAGACCAAAGCCCATGTCATCATTGGGTGCCACAGGTTCTTCTGCGTGCCTTCTCTTTCTTCTCCTTCGCTGCGGCCACAGAGGTGAAGGGAGTAGGACCTCGCATGGGTGCAGCACTGGCTAGAGATGAGGTTCCCAATGTTGACACTGGCGAGGGCCTTTGCAAAAAAAAAACCCTGGCCAGAAAGGCTCAGCATTTATACAGGTTACTTTAAAAAGAACATTGATCTTATCTTCTGTGACTGTCACATCATTGTCATCATTGTTGTGTCGATGAGGGAGAGTCCATGCAGTGAGTGCAGAAACAACTAACCAACTAAACAAGGGAGGTCAGGTTTGGGCAGCAGGTGTCCATCACCTGGTGAAGTGAGGACTTCACTCCAGTGTGACCTTAGTTCCTTGGAAGGACTGATGACCTTAGTGGCAACTGAGGAAAACTGTTTCTTGAATTATAAATGCATTAGCCAACCATGTAGAGGGGTATCATTTATCAGTGGTTACATGAGTGGTAAGACACAGTTTTTGTTAATCCAGATTAAAGGAGGCATGAGGACTGAATACAATACCCAATCCTATCCTGAATCTTGTACTGGCAGAAAACAGTGGGAAAACATATGTTTTATAAAAGACAATTGTGGGTTGATTGACAAAATTGCAACTAGGGTGGCAGATTAGAAAATTTTCCTTTAATAAATTTGCCAGTCTTGGTAGCTGTATTATGGTGAATTAAGAGAATATCATTATTCACAGAAAATCCATATTGAGATACTAAGGGATAAGGTCTGGGATGTATGCCACTCACTTTCAAATGCTTCAGGAAAATATTATAAGTAAAGAAATCAGTGATAAAGCCAAAATGTTATGTATTAACTCTATTTAAATTTGTAGAAAGCATAATCATTTTTCTCCTGTTCCTATTCTCATAACTTTTCTGCAATTTTTTAGTTATTTCCAAATAAAATGTTTCCCAAACAAAAAGAGAGATTTTAATCTTGTTGAGGAAATCTTTCCCTTTCAAATGGGAGGCTAATACAAAGTTGTAGGAATAATGTAAAACCCCAGATTATTTGTACAAAAAAAGACTGTAGCAGCAGGGGACAAGTGAGGATCAAAGTGAGGATGAGGAATGCCTCTCACAGCTCATGCAGTTAGGACTTTGTCCCCTAGCCTTCTGTCACTTGTCTGACACATTAATTTCTACCACTTTAATAAATTATGAGCATACAAACTTGTTTCAATATTGCCCTTCTTTTTAAGATCTTGGTCTAGGACAAGAATCAGCAAACTAGCATATTGGTCAAATTACAGACAAGCCCGTAAGCTAAGAGTTTTTTTTCATGTTTTTAAAAAGGTTGTAAAGGGTAGAAAAAAAAAAGGAGGAGGAGGAGAAATGTGACAGAATCTCATATGTGGCTTACAACATGTAAAATGTTTACTATCTGACTTTTTATGTACAAAGTTTGTACAGGTTTGTCTCCAAATTACTTAAGGACCAGAACTGTTTCCTCCACATAAGAGCGTGTGCCAGTTACTTATTGAATAAGGAAGAGATCATTCAGATCTAGAAGTATTGAAGGCAATTTCACATGGGACATAAAATTTATACTCAACATTCAGAAATATGTATCAGTTACATAAGTTAAAAACTCAAGATGCCGTAGCATTTCTGGGAAGAGGAATAATGCAGTCACCAAGGTACAGAACACACAGCACTTAGAACATTTAGAAGGAAGTCCCAGTCATATTCCTGAGAGCTAAGAAATCCATTTTGTAATTGGCATTACGTTTTTTATGAAACATTAATGTGGTTTTATTTGTTTTTGCTTTCACTAAGTAAGGCTCTCTCCTTAGTTAACCGGTGGCTTCCATCTCCCTATGCTGAAGATAAAAGCAAGTATTTTAAAACTAATCTAGAAAGAATGCAAATACAAACTGTAAATTTATAAAATTTGGATTCTGAGAGCAAAAAACAATTTTGCAGCAATAGTCTTAAAATAGAAATCATTGAGAAAAAAGCAAAGTTTGATTTTTTTAATGTTATTTAAAATATTATTGTGTTGGGCACAAATCTGTTCTTTTCAGACAGGGATGTTTTAGTGAATCAGGGAAACAGATAGAGGAAGACAGAGAGAGAGAGAGAAAGGGAATCAAGGCCCACTGGGTCCTTAGAGCCATGCGGGAAGGGAGAAGTACATACTAGTCTATGTGGATAAGGTGGAGCACAAGTATATCTTTTAGGCAGAGACCTTGATGTTGACATTTCTCACACGTGGTGGGATGATGGCGTAGAGTCACTATAGGTAACTAGATGTGTCCCTATCTGTTTCCTGGATCCCCACGCCCTATATGCATACAAAGGAAATCAAGACAATTCCTGGCATGTGGTGAGAGGCACAGAAGTAGGAGGAGCACCACTAGACCATTGGGTCAATCACTGGTATTTGGATACCCGTCGTGAGTCTGGGGCTGTGGGTTCTACAACATAACCCCATGCAAGCCAGGTGTGGCCAGGATCAGAGGCCAAAGATGAGAGGAAATTAGTGACCAAGTGCAAAGATCAGTGAAGACCCTTTGGACACAAGTGGATACCCCTTTCCCCTGATATCATGTATGTCCCTTCTCCCCATATGAAAAACAGGGGAAAGAGTTCATATTTGTCAAAACAAAAACAATAGCAAATAGAGCAGTTCATTCTAGAAACTGTATTAAGTTAATATCTTAGTCAGCTACAAAAATACCAGATACTGGGTGACTTAAAAAAACAGACATTCATTTCTCAAGGTTCTGGAGGCTAAGAAACCAACTTTAAGGAGCCAGAAGATTCAGCTCTTGGCAAGTCCTCTCCCTGGCTTGCAGACAGTTGCCATCTAGCTGTTTGCTCACATGGCCTCTTATTGGTGCATATGTGAAGAGAGAGGTTTCTTTTCTTGTAAGGACACTAGTCTTATTATGAGGGATGCCCCCTCATGACCCCACATAAACCTAATTACTTTTCAAAGGTCCCATCTCTAAGTACTATCACATTGGGAGTTAGGGCTTCAACATACGAATGCGGGGAAGAGGGTGCAAATATTCAGTCTATAACCATGAACAATTATTTCAATAATGTGATATCAAAAGGTTTTTTATGTTTATTTATTTATTTTGAGAGAGAGAGCGAGAGTGAGAGAGCAAGAGAGAGCGAGAGAGAAAGAAAGAGAGAGAGAAGGGGAGAAGCAGAGAAAGAGGGAGAGAGCCCAACTCAGGGCTTGATCTCATGAACCATGAAATCATGACCTGAGCAGCTATCAAGAGTTAGACACTTAACTGACTAAGCTGCCCAGGGCCCCTTGATGTCAGAAGTTTTAAAACTGAATTAACCAAAATTAGTTCCCTCCCATCACCCCTACATCCCAATAAGTGGGAATTTTTAAGAAAACATAATTTAAAAGTTTTAATAAAATATGTCTTACAATTTAATAAAATCATAAATAAAATAGAGCATAATAAAAAGAGCACAAACTATTGGAAGAGTATGGTATAACAAGGGAAACATGGATTGTAGGGTTCATTCAGCTACTTAGTTTCATTGTTATTGGTGTTAATATTGTCTCTAGCACCTACCCTATTGCTGAGCAAGGTACTGGGCTTCTTCGATATGGAATTTTCTCTTTCTTCAATTGAAGTAATAGTGGTTAGTTTACAGGGTTTTGGGAGAAGATTAAATGGCATCTCTGCCTGGAGATTTCTAAGAACCCAGTGGTTTCTCAATATTTGTTATGCTAACACAGTATAACATTGTGGAAATTATAATAAGATTTTTTTCTGTACACATATGTTTTAATTTTCTTGAGTAAATACTTAGAAGAGTCATGTAATAGATGGATATTTATCATTATGAGAAATCGACAGATTAATTTCCAGATGTGTTGTCACATTTCAGTCCCAGTGATATTTGAAAACTCCAGTTGCACACAAAAATTAACTAATTTAGTCTTCCCCAAATCCTTTGAGCTCAAAATTATCATTTTATGCATTTATAATGAGCAAGTCAGGCTTTGAACCTATCAGTTGGATCCCTACATGGATCCTTAACCGTTATATCACACCCACGTTCAGCAAGCTCATTATAATTCTATTCGTCTGACCGAAAAAGTAGAAATTAAATACGATTGAGAATTTAATCTCTTGGTTTCATATGGAGCCTTCTGTTTTCTCTGGCCGCATTTGCTCATGATATCCAGGCTTCTGTTTCAATATCAGCTCATTTTTTGTTCTTCATTCTACGGGCGGACAAATTCAATATCCTGTTCAAGAAAGTTTCCCTTTATTCTGCTTTGGGTGCTTCTTTCTGAGTCTCTAATAGCCCTTGAGTGATTCACAGGCTCCTCAGCTGAATGAGGAAAATCATCTTCCCCTCCAATAATTCTACCTTTTAGTGATCAGGCCACAAAACTTGCGGTCCATGTTCTTGCACTCCCAGATCCTTTAGTAAGACAATTTCTTAAAGTGTTCACTTCTTTGCTCTCCAGGCTTACAGTACATGACCCTCAGTGCATGGAAGAAGTCAAAGAACAATTCAAGCAGCGCAAACTCTGACCTTGAGTCACCCTAATACATTGGACTTTTGCCATCATTTGACCAAGTTAAATAAATCTTAGGATATCGTGTCAGTGACTCTCCTTTCTGTTATAAACATGCTCAGTAATGCTGAAGTCAGTCTTTTAAGCTAAAGTGAAACCTGAAAAAACAAATAAATTCAGATTAAAAAAATCAAAATTGCTTTCTCATAGCATGCATATTTCTTGCTTGCCTGACATTTTCAGTTTGTCAACAGTATTAGCATTAACAGCCATCTAGACATAGTATAAAATGTCCAAAAATTGATATTGTGGTTCAAATACTCATTCTAGAAATACAATATTACTACCAAAAACTGTGGTACTGACTTTGAAGGCAAACTATCACATCAGTTATAAAACAAAGCCCTTTGTAGTCACTAAACATTAGGCTGCAGGGGACGGCACCAACGCTTTGACAACAGGTCTTGCTCTTTTGCATAAATGACTGACATGTTTCTAAAAGGTAAGCTGTATTGTCAAGGTTCTTTATAACATTGGAAACAAGCTTCTGAAGTCAAGGAATTGGAGTTATTAATACATACTTAAAATAGTAATTTTTACTCAAAGTCTTCAAAACATAAATTAAAGAAAGAAGTTACACTTAAGTAGCACATACACTGCAGCTATCTCTGTTTTAAAGTTACATGCTGTTTTTTTTTCCCCCATAGGAAGTGTGTCTTGAGTTTTTCCCTTATTATTTTCTTTACTCTTTTTTTTTCCTCTTCTTTTTTTTGATAGTGGGGGTGGTTATGTTTAAATGAAGTTGCTTTTACAACACCAAAGACTTAATCATCCATTTCCTACATAAAAGGTAGCTACTTTTTTGCAGGGACCTCAAGCATATTGTAGTATAGAGGCGGAATTTAAGGAAAGGTATTAAGCAGGCTGTGTTGTAGCCTATGAACAAGTAATATATTGTATCATTTATCTTGAATGTATCATAGATAAGCTGCTATATAACGATTGCCACTTCAGATAGCTGTGAAATTAGGTGATTAACTAGTTGTTACTTAACCTTCTAATTTCTGTATAAGTCTAATTACGTGAAACAGAGGTTGGTGTTTTGATTTTTTACTTTGCTTTTCTGTTTGGAGTGTCATTGTAACTACTGTAGTGTAAATGATGGAAAATAATTGCATATGTTAAAAAAATAAATTGTGTTATATTAAAAAAATAAAAATAAAAATAAACCAAAAATAAATAAATAAATAACATAAAAAAATAAAGCACATTGATAAGCTCGACTAATATTAAGAACAACTCTTTGAAATGGCTCCATTTTTATTCCTGCTTTCATATGAGGAAATGAAGCAAAGATATAAAATGTCTCATTTAGGATCATGTAGCTTTTGGGATTTGAGCATATGCTTTTTGGTCCCAATGTAAAAATGTGTAGGAACTACCTCCATAGATTTCTTTTCATTATTTGGGGAAAAAACAAACCAAAAAAACAAACAAAAAATACAGCATATTTTCCTGGAACCAAAAATAGAAAAATCACGAATTTTGAGAATATGAGTAATCACATCTTTGGTTCCTTTTCTTCACACTATTTTTTGAAATATGGACTTAATCATAGATTTAATACAGATTGAACTACTGATAGTTTTGTTTTTTCACAGAATGAAACAAAAAGGCTTTTTTTGTTGTTGTTGCTATAGCTTATTTCCCTAACTAATTAGGCTTTAACTTTATCCTGAAGGAGAATTTCTAAAATGGAAAAATAATAAATAATACTTCCATGCATATCCATATTCTGTGGCAGAAAGGCTAAGTTATTCTTACTCTTTCAGTATGGAGATGAATGCAACAGATACCACTTCCCTAGTCAATTCTGTCCCATAGGTGTTTGATAACCTGGAAATTTGTGAAAGTGGAGAATAGAGAATTTCACTCTGTGTCTACTATGTACTTGTACTTACATAAAAGTAGCCTTAGCAGTTTGGCACATTTGATAAAACTGGGCATTCGACAGTATGTTTTAAAAGGAGGGCAATACATTTGCTGATATGCTAAATGAACCATGTAAAGGTTAATTAATGGATGACAGTTTGGATGGAGTCTAAGAGTATTTGCTCTCTGTCCCAACTGCCTGGCTTCCAGTTTTGTGTCTGACGCTTTTTAGCAAAGGGCCTTTGGAAAGTTTAAATAATCTTCCTATGTCTCCATTTTTTTTTACTATAAAGTGGTAGTAATAATAATGCCTACTTAATAGGCTGTTTGGAAGGTTAAATAAGATGACACATATTGGAGGGCTCTGTGTTATGGTCGGCTTCTGGATAGTCCTAAATAAGGGTTATTTTCATTTCCTCTTGATAATTAAACTTAATCTATTATATATTCTACGCTCATTGTTTGATCTATTTCAGGAACAAGAGATTATAGAAAATAAGGTAGAAGTCATGGTCAGGTCTATTGATAACCAGATTTCTGATCTTTGTCAAGTCACTCATTTCTCAGGTTTTCAAGTTTAATTATTGGCAAAATGAAGTCAGACTAAATAATTTTAGTCTCTTCCACTACTAAAATTTTATGATTTTTATTAAGTGCCTAAATCTTTACATAGTAGTCACCCAAAATGTTGGACATTATAAATCTGAAACATTATTCACAAAATGCTGTCATTTTTTCATAGAAAATATCCTTTTGTTACTTTAATAGCCCCTTGATTTCTAGTTTTATTTTTGCTAAAAATAGATTTTATTATTTTTCAAAAAAAATCTTTTATGGGTTTAATGAAATGAGACATCATATTTTTAACGTAAGAAGTAGGTAAATTTATTATATCATTTAATTAAAGGGCAGATTCTGAGACAAAATTAAAATCAGTGTATTATTATTTCATCCTTCTATTACAGACACATAATGATATATAAAATTTGTATCTACTGTTATCACTCATATTCTCAATTCCTCTGTTACTCACTAAAGATGTGGTAAACTACTACTCATGGCAAAAAAATGTAATCAGTAAATATAGAAACTCAATTTTTTCCTTTCTGATAAAAATTTTTAGTGAATTTCTAACCCTTAGTGTATTTATTTCTCATGAAATAACTCCTTAAAGTTTTGAAGTTATTCAATATTCCATATAAACAGAAAAATGAATATCTCTCTATACTTTTTATTTTCAAATGTTATTCCTTTACTCTAATAAGTTTAAAAAGGCAAATTCTCCCACATATCTCAACCATTGTGGGATATATACAGTGTTATATTTCTGTTACCTAGATTGTAAATAATCTTTTGTAGGAATTTACAAAAATGTTGACAGGGTAACTGCTCCATATAAGCACTGTACAAAACTGAAACTTTGGTATTGACTAAAATGTGAAAGAGTATCTTCCCTAATAGACATGTAATCTAGACACTTATTCAAAGATAAAATAAAATAAAATATTACAGAAGAATGCAAGTTTATAAGTGGTCTATCCTTGTGAACTGATGGTGGTATGTTCATGAGAACATAGCTGGAAACATTTACTGATGTCTTGTCCGGGAGTTCTCAACTCTGACTGTATCATAGTAGGACCAAATGGGGAGCTTTTAAAATATTGATTATATATAAAAATTCTCTATATGTATATTATTCCTCGAGGAGAAATATTTTTTTTTAAAAACCTACAGATTTATATTGAGTCCAGTCCAGTCCATCTAAACCATGGTTTCGGAGCTTAGTTCAGGCATTGGTACTTTTTCCAAAGTTCCTTGGCAAATTACATTGTGGGGCAAGGATGGGAAGTAAACAAGAAGTGTATATAGAGTGTAAACAAGAGTGTAGGTGCTCACAGAGGTTGGAGGAGAGTTGGGGAAGGATTTTAGGAATAGGTAAAATAATCGAGCCGGCTCAGAGGATAAGAGACACAATCTTTTGACATCAGGCTTGAAATAGTCCATCAGACCGCACATCTCTCAAACAGTACATTCCATTTGTTACTTGTCACGTCATTCCTGTGTGTTAACAGTACTGTTGTGTTTTCCCTGACTTCAATTACATCTTCAAATGAAGAATTTGTAGTACATACATGGAAATTTTTAACAGTGCTCGATTTCGCTTGAAAGCAGGTGGTGTGGAATGCTTGGGTGGATCAGTCAGCCAAGCCTTGGACTCTTGATTTCAGTTAAAGTCGTAATCTCAGCGTTCATGAGAGGAAACCCTGTTTGGACTCTGTGCTGACAGCATGGATCTTGCTTGGGATTCTCTCTTTACCCCTTTCTCTGTCGCTCCCCCGTGTGCACACTATCTCTTTTTCTCTTAAAACAAATAAACATTAAAGAAAGAAAGTAGGCTATCCAACTTTGAGGTCTGTGTTCCTTTGTGAAGGTTATAGGGGAAAGACTCCCCAAATAAGACCAACCAGAAGCTATTTATCCAGAGTTTTCTACAGCATGGGAGTCAAAAGTCTCAAAAGCAGGGAATAGAGTAGAAGAGCTATATGGGGGTGGGTGGGAGTGTAGTAGGCAGGGAAAGGAATGCTTCAGGTATGTTCTAGTAGGAGGCCATTGGCATGGGGAAGCTAGAGGCAGGCTACTTAGAAGTGGAGCATCTTAGGGGAGGCTGGGTGGCTCAGTGGCTTACACTTGATCTTAGCCAAAAGGCCGAGAAGCAATGGCTCAGTGGCTTAAACTTCCAACTTTGGCTCAGGTCATGATCTCACTGTTCATGGGGTAGAGCCCCATGTCAGGTTCCATGCTGAAAGCTTGAAGCTTGGAACCTGCTTTGGGTTCCCTGTCTCCTTCTCTCTGACCCTCCCCTACTCATGCTCTGTCTGTCTCTTTCTCAAAAATAAGTAAACATTAAAAATAAAACATAGATGTGGAGCATCTTATATGATTTGTAGTGTGTATTTAACTTTTCTGGTAAATCTTATGTTGGAATGAAGGGCAAAAAATAGGAAATAGGGAAGCTGGTCATCATGGATTATTCTAATTGTTCTGCGGCATATGCTGCAGAAGCTGTGGGGTGGCATCTCAGAGCTGTTTGCTGTAGAAATTGTGGGTCAGAGATCTATTATCCTGTATGGCCTAGCCACTGTCCTTTGGTATATGCAGTCTCTCAGTAAGCTAAATAAACTACCTTTATCTAGTATCTTAATGGGATCTAGAATTTTGGGAAGTTGAATGCATTCTTTATGGTATTTGTTATTTGCTCAAGAATGACTGACTGAGCATGCTTAAATCCTCTAAATTATTGCTTGGAAATATGCACTGCAATCAGAAAAGTCTGGTTTACTTAGAAATTATGTGGATTAGAGAACAATCATACCAAAATATCTACTCTTTTTAAAACTAATACTCCCTATTATGAAAAGCCAAGTGAGAATTAATTCAAATATTCAACATTGAATATACAGAAATTCTATGAATAAAATTTCATTAGAAGTTCATACCTTCAATGTTAAAAAGAATGAGGTCAATGTATAGAAGAAAAATTATTTCAACACCTTAGACTTTCTAGTTATGTTAACAGAGACATATTTTAATCCAGGGGGTTGTCACTAATGGCTTGTATGCAGATTTCTTGTTCTATAAATAAAGTTTTGTTTAAGTTTATCTATTTTGAGAGAAAGAGAGAAAGAAGCAGAAAGAGGGATGGGGGAGAGAGATTCCCAAGCAGGCTTGGCACACAGTGCTAGCCCAATGGGGGTCTTGAACTCACGAGCCATGAGATCATGACCTAGCAGAAGTCAGCCACTTATCCAACTGAGCCACCCAGGGGCCCTGTAAATAAAGTTTTATTAGAATACAGCTAGCCCATTCCTCTATGTATTCTCTATGACTGCTTTCTATACAACAGCAAAGTAGAGCAATTGCAGCAGAGACCATGTGGCCCAGAGCCTAAAATATTTGTTCACCTACATTTTATAGGAAAAGTTTGCAAACTCCAACAGGATATATCCAGATATGTGAAAACATAATACCTGGGCTCATCCCAATAAATTGAGGCTGCAAAACCAGCCCTTGAGACAGATATAATTTATTAAGCTTTCCTGGGCAAATGAGGACATTATAAGAAAAGCAAAGTTCTTTATTTTCCTTATTACAAACAGAATTCCATCAGCTCTTCAGAGGAAAGGCTCCCTCAGAGCTGGTTTTGTCTTCTGCTTATAGGATGCATCTGGATCAATTAAATCTTTGTCATGCCTGAATAATTTCAGCCCCTCAGGTAATTAGAACATTCATTCTGTCTCATAGTTAACTCTGAGATTAAAAAGGTAACTTTATTTTCATTAAGTCCACTAATCAAGCTTCAAAGTGTTCACATTTTCATACTAATGAAGAGCTGGCTGAATATGAATGGAAATCATTTATTAACTATATCAATTAGCTAATAAAGTAGCTTCCTAAATGTTTGTATGTCTGGTAAAGTATTTTAAAGCCTGCATGTTTGTATTTTAATTTCTCCCCCATAAACCATTTTTTGAAAAGATGACTAATATATGAAATCCAATTTAGTTTTCTTTCAGTATATAAGCTTTTACTGATGACTATTCTTTCTTCGTCTATTTATACAGAAAAGATTGAGTGTTTTAACACATGTGAGCACACACACACACTCCTACACACCTTTACCTTTGTTGACAACCTATATAAGTAGTTTTACTAGGTAATATGAATAAATTTTGACAATAATCAATATTGATAAAAATCACTTTAGAAAATATTAGAAGGAAGAAAGTAAAAATTTGTATTTTAAGAACTTTAATAATGAACATACATTTTAATAACATTTTAAAGGATTTTTATTACATTTTCAATGTCTCTATAAAGTAAATTTTTGAAATGATTTTCAGCCTTCTCATTTTCTTGAGTCATCAAAACTTAACATGATTTACTATATTGCCTTGTGAATTAGTAATATTTAGGAAACAAAAGATATATAACTGTGTGGCTCTAAAAAATAGTTCTAAATTGCTGTTGTTTTGGTTTTTTAATTTATCATATTTTGTTTTTTCTTGTTGGAGATTATAGATTTTTAATACCAAATATGCTTAATTGTACTGATTCTTGTTACTTTTGTCTAATTTCACAGCACACAGACAGTTTTAAGTACCTATGCACCTACGGGGTGGAGTAGCTTCTAGTGATCAAAAAAAATATCACATTTCCTGCTCTCAAAGAATCCAGTCTATATGAAGTGAAGGATATATATATATACAAACAATTACATTTCTCTGCTAAACATTATAATATGTTAATGAAAACAGGGGAGAGAGAGCAATTCTTCCAAAGCAAATTAGAAATGTATCATAAAAAATATATGCATAATCATCAAAGTAAAACATATATGAATACAATAACTATTGATATTTTTAAAATAATTTATGACAGGTGTTATCTATACTTTGTAAAATAAAGTAAGTAAAACTAGTATGTTATAACGGATCTCTTTTATAGTTTATTTTTCCAGAGATAAACTTCTGTTTCCTGCTTGATTTAGTTATAATGGATATAGAATACTAATACAAATAATGTAAATTATGTACTTATTTAATATCTATATCTATCTATATATGAGATAGACATTATCTTCATATACAGCTTAGGAGAGAAGTAACCTTTTTGTTTTTGTTCATAAATAGAACATATCCAAATCTATATCTACTTTAGCCACATTGATAACTGCTTCTCTCCCAGGATCATTCTTGTTATCTTTTACTATAAATGCTGGTTGTTATACTTATGAATTGTATGAATAGAAGGGTATATTCTACATTGTGACTTATCATCACATTAAACAATGAAAGCATTGTTTTACTGTTTTACAGAAATAGATGAAAATGTGTTATTTATTTCAGTAGTTGAAGAATAACTGAAAAAATACAATTGAAGATGATGAAAAAACTGGAAAAAATTCCATGCACATGGATTGAAAAACAAATATTGTTAAAATATATTATACTACACATTTAATGCAATCCCAATCAAAATACCACCATCAGTTTTTGCAGACCTAGAACAAACAATCTTAAAATTTGTATGGAACCATAAAAGACCCTGAATAGCCAAAGCAATCTTGAGGAAGAAAAGCAAATCCAGAGGCATCACAATTCCACACTTTAAAGTATATTGCAAAGCTGTAGTGATCAAGACAGTATGGTACTAGCATAAAAACAGCGCTATAGATCAATGAAACAGAATAGAAAACTTAGACATGGACCATAACTATATGGTCAACTAATCTTTGACAAAGCAGGAAAAAATATCCAGTGGAAAAAAGTCCCTTCAACAAATAGTGTTGGAAACACTGGACAGCAACATGTAGGAGAATGAAACTGGACCGCTTTCTTACACCATACACAAAAACAAATTTAAACTGGATGAAAAACCTGAATGTGAGACAGGAAACCATCAAAATCCTAGGGAGAACATAGGCAGAAAGCTCTCTGACCTTGGCCATTGCAGCTTCTTACTGGACATGTTTCCAGAGGCAAGGGAAACAAAAGTAAAAATGAACTATTGGGACTCATCAAGATAAAAATCTTATGCACAGTGAAGGAAACAACCAACAAAACTAAAAGGTACCCTTCAGAATAGGAGATATTTGCAAAAACATCTGATAAAGGGTTAGTATCCAAAAGCTATAAAGAACGTATCAAACTCAACACCCAAAAAAATAATAATGCAGTTAAAATATGGGCAGATGAGATGGATAAACATTTTGCCAAAGAAGACATACAGATGACTAACAGACACATGAAAAGATGCTCAACATCTCTCATCATCAGGAAAATACAAGTCTAAACCATAATGAGATAGCACCTCACACATGTCAGAATGGCTAAAATTAACACGGTAAACAACAGATATTGGCAATAATATGGAGAAAGGCGAAGCCTCTTATGTTGTTGGTGGGAATGCAAACTGGTGCAGCCACTCTAGAAAGCAATATAGAGGTTCCTCAAAATGTTAAAAATAGAACTATCTTAAGACTCAGAAATTATACTACTAGGTATTTACTCCACAGGATACAAAAATACTGATTTGAAGGGACTCATGCACCTTAATGTTTATAGCAGAATACGTAACAGTAGCCAAATTATGCAAAGAGCTTAAATGTCCAACGACTGATGAATGGATAAAGAAGTGGTGGAATATTATTCAGGCATAAAAAAGATACAAAATATTGTCATTTGCAATGACATGGATAGAGATAGAGTGTATTATGCTGAGCAAAATAAGACAAATAAGACAAAGAAAGACAAATACCACATGATTTTACTCATGTGTGGAATTTAAGAAACAAAACAGATGAACATAGGGTAAAAAAAAAATAGAGACAGATCATAAAACAAACTTAACTATAGAGAACAACCTGAGGGTTTCTGGAAGAGAGGTGGGCAGGGTGATGGGCTAAATAGGCATGTGTATTAAGGAGGACACTTGAGATGGGCTCTGGGTGTTATATAAGTGATAAATCACTAAATTCTACTCCTGAAACCAATATTACACACTATGTTAACCAATTAGAATTTAAATAAATACCTGAAACAAAAATACAATCTGGTATTTGGATTTTATTTCAGCGACCATCAAAAAATTGTAAAATGACTAACAATGCATTTTGCATATTTACTGTAACAACCTCAACTTGTATACTATTATATATAGTTCTTCAAGGAATTTTTATTTATAATCAGCATCCTTGGTCTTAAAACTACCTTTGAGATCTACCAGACTAGTGATTATTATCATTTTTTTAGAGAAGAAGAAGAAGCAGAAATTCAGAGAGTTTAAATGATCTTCCTATGGACGCAAAGCACTTTTAAAAGGATGGGCCACAGTACCTGTGTATTTTTTTATAGACAGGATTCAAGGGCACCAATATGTTTAGAATTTAATTTGATCTATAAACTTAATGCAATGTTTTGTTCTAATGTGTGTTTGTGTGAGCAAATTTGAGAGTGAAAATAAGAAAGCTTGGGTGTTGTTCTCTTGAACATGAATATTATATAAAATAAATAATCGAAAGCACAGCACAATTTTCTTAACTTAATCAGTCTTTCTCACTTGTGATTAATTTAAAGGTCTTTCAGCTTATGGTCTATTTGTCAAATACATTACTTTGTGTTAGAAATCATCTGAATGTGATAATATTGGACTTATCATATAGATGAACATGTACTTATCAATTATTTATCTTAAAAATACACATCTACATAATCTGTCAGTAATAAAATTGAATTCTGTAGCTGATTCCAAACATATAAAATTAGAAATAAAAAAGAGGAGGAAATTAAATAAATTTAAATTTAGTATACTAGTAAATCTCTTAAGGTGCTTTTTGAATGTAATGATGTCATATTTAATAATAAACACTCAGTTCTTTTGCTCACCTTATACATGACCCTATAAACACATTTTATAGGGAGCCATTTAAACAACAACTACAGTTCCCACATTTCAAGATGTTACATTCTAAAATATTCCAACATAGGTAGAAGCATTATAAAAATCCTAAAAACTAAATAAATTAGTTAAGAAAGGTGATAAATTTGATACAGATATAGCCAACTTTTTATTATCTTGGGGGAAGACAGAAAATGAAATCCATAGTTAATCCTCGAATCTGATTTCTGAAGTTACGTTCGATCTTCTGCCTTGCTAAAACTTTCAGCAGAGCTGATCATGCAGTTATGTTATCTGAAGTGAGTCACCTTGTTTCTTCTTCCCTTCAGACCAGTTTAAGGAAGAAGGCAATGGAGGCAGACTGACAGCAGAGAAAGCAAGATCTCTATCTTCATTATTCACAAGACACATTGAGACCTGACATTCTGAATGCTGCTTCTTATGCTGCTAGGCACATCTAGGCAGTTCCTGCCACCACGCTCACTCTGTGATGACAAACTTAAAACAAGATTTTGATGACCCCTGAAGTGTTGCCACAATTTATACTTGACTGTGTGTCATAGTTGGAGAAACCATCCAAGGTATGAAGCAAGCCAGACAGAATTCCATTTGCATTTTAGCTTTGCCATGCACAGCTGTAACTTAGGCACAAGTATCTTAACTCCTGTAAACTTCAGTTTCCTCAGTATTTAAAATGAGTTTCTAAAATCTACCTCAGTCGGTTAGTTGTTCGGATTAGTGTACTTTTCCTGGCATGGTGACTTGAACATAGAAGGGGAGTCATAAAAGTGTCAAACAGCACAAGGATGATCAAGTTCGGATGAATTTAGTCTTCCTTTAACAATAATGAGCTATTTGCTTAATTACAAAAGAGAGGAGGAAAGTATTTCTCAGTTCTCAAACACGTGCTCTAGTGACTTCTTTCCAAAAAATCTGCTAAAATGCATTTGTAAGCCTGTTTGTGATCTATGCTTTCTCATTGGAAATAGTTTAACATATCTGTCTGCTTCAATAGATGTAGCACTGCAAAACAAATCTACTGGATGAAAAGGAACTTAGGCTAAGAATATGTTCTAAGTGCAAGAGTCAAGAATTATTCTGTTTAGTGATACTCTATTTGTAGGACCTAGATCCTTGGTCCTGTGAAGGATGGGGTGGTATTCTGAGCAAGAATGCCAATGTCATATCGTGAGTTATCTGAAATCCATGGCATCTAGCTCAGTCTTCCCTTATAGGTAAATATAAGACTAACAAAAGAATGATCAATGGCCAAGATCATCTTCTTTCAGAGAAAGCATTTGTAGAAGTGAGAAGGAGGCCAAGAAAGAGAGAATAACAAAGGCATATGAGAAAAAAGAGGCAGGAAAAAGAGGAAGGAATAAGACATGTAAACACAAGAGAAAAAGTCATTAACTGAGGGAGCAAGTGAGGGTAAAGAGAAACATGAATTGACTAAATCATTTAATATCTCAAGTCTCTGCTCTACAAAAGCAATTTGTTTTCGGTTTTAACTAGCATTCTGTCTTTATGGTCCCTTCCAGCAAAAACAACTCCGAGGGAGTGAATCCTAGTCCTGATTTTAATAGACTACAAAAGGAAAATGAAAACAAAATGTTATCTTCTCTTTTGCCATACCAAAATTTTAGGAATTCTTATGAAAACTAAAATAAGCTTCAGTGCCAGTTCAAAATAGCGAAGGGAAGAAGATACAACAGCAGGTACAGGGGCTAAATTTCTATTGGTCCGTGATGCCTTATTCTCAAAGGATTTCCCATACACATAGATGGGGGTGGTGCTGATTTCCGCCAGAGGTGTGCTGGTTACCTGGTACGGACAGTGGGCAAGCATTCTGCCATCGGGGCCAGACACCACATGGGAGCGGTAAGTTATGAGATACTGCACTCTTTAAGCCCAAAGTCAATCTCTTCAATAACCCAGCAGCCCCACGGGCCCTGCACTGGGCCTAACATTCCCGTTTCAGAAACTCCTTTGAGTGATGACGTGACCTTCAGAAAAATCTTCGTTAAATCAAAGTATATGACTTGGGAGGTTTAACAACCTGGTGTCTTATCAGGTTGAGTTAGATAATTAGCTGTCATAAAGAGCCCCTTGAGAGAGAAACAGGTTAAGTACATTTAATTGAGCAGAAGAAAGATAGACATGGAAGGCTCTTCACACATCACAGCCAGGCTCCCATCTGTAATAGGAGCGCACAGAAAGCAGGGGCCGCAGAAGGCTTTAGAATATCTACCGAAGAGAAACCTACAAAAACAAAAGATAAGAGCAAATGGCCAAAGTTGGCACAGAGTGAAAACAAACACATAACTGCCAACTCTCTGCTTTTGCTTAGACTGGCTCTGGTCTGGATGCGACCCGTCCGTTTCTCCCCTCGTTCTAGTGGCGGAATATGAAAAGCGACATGCTGGAGGGACCAGCAAGTTGTCACGTATCACAGCAGTGATGCAACTTCTGGAACAAACTCCTGTGTCATTCTAAGGATAATCAGATGGCAGACTCTCTGCAGGTAGAAAAAACCAAAAACTGTAGAGTTCTCAGTTTTCTTGATAATTTTTTTTTCTCATTCATCGTTGTAAACTTAAACAGAAAAGAATGGAATTTCTTTCAAAACAGTGTGATTCCAATCTCTAAAGATGTTTCCCTTTCTACTAGCTAATTACAACCAAACCCTATGGACATCATGCATCAAACAAATACAAAAGGTCTGTAAGTGGTGGAGAGAAAGCACAGTGGCAGGGGTCTCAGTACATAAGGACTGCTATGGTGTTGAGCTCCTTAGGTTTTCTTCTGCCCTCATATATCCAGACTAAGTTTGGAGAAGTTAGATACCCAGAAATGCAAACAGGTGCAGACCAGAAAAAAAAAAGACCCACAAAAACCTGATCTCTCTGGTTAAAAATCCAGGAAAGAAAGAACCTAGCAAAATGGAAACCTTTAGACAATAACCACATTACTCCAAACAAACATACACAAAACAGACACACACAAAGAAACAAAACCTGTGATCTTCTCCCAGCCCTGCCAGCAAAAGCTGAGTGGAGAGTCTAGACATCCATTGCAGCCGGCCTGGTGAAGTACCCCAGCCCTCCTGCCAGGGTGGTGCCAGAGAAGGGAGAGGGCGGCTACCACCAGCTCCCATCTCAGGGGCTGAGCTAGAGCTCCCAGGGATGGAGTCCAAGAGCGTCAGCATCTCCAGGCAGGAAGCGAGGCATCCCCCTAGAGACCACATGGGAGCCTACACCCATGCTCCTCTGGTAGGAACCAAATGGCATCCATCTTCACCCACAAAACTAATGGAAAATAAGGCCTGCTGACTCAGGAGATTCGAATGTGATCCTGAGTCTCATCTACAATACTGAAAAAATTCAGATTTCAATGGAAAATCACTTATTACATCATGAAACAGAGAGATCTCAAACAGGGATTTTCCTCCCGAATTTTGGCTTTACATCCATTTATCATTATTTCCTGTTTTGAACATTTACTCTTTTATACAAAACCTAAGAAATTTTATACAAACTAAAAGGAACACCCTTTTTCAACTTGAATATCTAGCCATGATGTAGTAATAGGGACCAGACTTCTCTTCATGTCATAAAAAACTGGAAAACTGGACAAAATGTATAAAATGGTCATGATTAAACATTAACAAGGCAAAAGAAATCCTAAAAATCCTCAACTAATCTAAAAGAAGGCATAAAAAGAAGAAAATAAGAAACAAACAAACAAAAAACACATGGAGAAAAGAGACAACTAAGAGTAAGATGATAGAATTGGATCCAACCATATTAACACATTACACAAAAAATAAATGGTCAAACACCTCATGTAAAATACACAGATTGTATTAAAAAATGAAATAATGAATGAATAAGAAATAATGAATAATAAAAATAATAATAAAGAATGAAGAATAATAAATAATGGGAAAATCACTTAAAACTAATGAAGCATATAGATTAAAAATAAAAGGAGGAAATATGGTACTCATTATGTGTCATTCAGGACTGTTGAGGAAACAGACACCATAAAATAATTTGAACAGGAAAACTTTAATGTGAGGAATGATTATAACAAGGAATTAGAATGATGAGGGATAGGCTAGTAAGAAATACAGAGAATTCTAGAGAATGCAGGAATCATAGATATAAAGAGCAGTTATCATCCCTAGAGGCTGAGCTAGAGTTCATGAGAGAAAGCCCTTTCCCCCAGAGGTTAGATCCAGACCTCGTTGGAGAGAGCACAGACAACAAGGTTTTTTAGAAATCTGACCTATGAATCTTGCTGGAAATTCACCTTCAAGAGCAAGGGTTGGCAACAATTTCAATAAAGGCCATTGGTAAATATTATAGGCTTTGGGGACCATACAGATTCTGTCACAATTAGTCAGTTCTGCAGTAAGTCCTCCATAGAACCAGCTAGAGGAATAGGCGTGGCTAGGTTCCAATGAAACTATTTACAGAAACACCAGTGGGCTCAATGTGGCATGGAGGCCATAGTCTTCCAACACCTGCTCTAGCACGTCAGGTTCAAAGATGTTCAAAAGATAATGTCTCACTGGAGGTGCTCGGCCACAAAGCATTCTATGGGGGCGAGTAGATGCTGGGGAAGCTTCAGGCTCCTGAGTGCTGCTCAGCGCCTGGGGCCGGGCAGCCTGTCTTGCTACAGGAGCTGGGTTCCAGGGCGTGCGTGCTGCAGGAGTCGCTACTTCTCCAGTGGTTTTTGCCAAATAATGAAAAAAAGATCCCTTCAGATCCTAATATAATTAAAGAACTTACAGTATTTTTATTCCTTTATTTTTTGTCTCTCATTGCTTATGTTTACCAATAAATTATTATATATTTCTTCATATTGGCCTGGCTTGTTTCCTGATAAATTTCTTTTTAAATACATTTTTTTTAATTGTTGCAATAAAGAGAGTTAAGTTTTAACACTTGGTTTGGTTTTAAAAATATTTTTCCTTCACTAATTTTTTCCTGTTATCTATTCCTAAAAAAATTAAAATTACATAGGATACTTGTTTCTATTTTTAACTAAACCTAAAAAATGATTCAAATACATAAAACTCTTTTAGAAGAGTTTTAAGTGCTTATTGCCAGAAGATGCCCAATACGGGAATGGTCGCTTTGCCTTCTCCATTCAATTTTACTTCATAATTTTATCTTATTTTTTGAAATTGCTAGAGCTTCAAACTGTAGGGTTGCCATCCCTCTCATATTGATTAAAATATAGAACGGAGGGGCGCCTGGGTGGCTCAGTCGGTTAAGTGGCCAGGTTCGGGTCAGGTCATGATCTCACAGTTCGTGGGTTCAAGCCCCACGTCGGGCTCTGTGCTGACAGCTAGCTCAGAGCCTGGAGCCTGTCTTCAGATTCTGTGTCTCCCTCTCTCTCTGACCCTCCCCTGCTCGCGCTGTCTCTCTCTGTCTCTCAAAAATAAACAAAAGACATAAAAAAATTAAAAAAATGTATAGAATGGAATTTGAAAATATATATCTTAGGTACAGAAAATATTTTAATCTGAATTTACTAAAATTGAAAAACCAATAATGAAAATTGACTTTAAAAAATGTCCTTTTGGGGGCGCTTGGGTGACTCAGTGGATTAAGCATCCAACTCTCTGGTTTCAGCTCAGGACACAATCTCACAGTTTGTGAGTCTGAGCCCTGTGACCAGCTCTGTGCTGACAGTACGAAGCCTGCTTGGGATTCCCCTCTCACTCTCTCTGCCCCTATCCGTCTTGTGTGCTCTCTCTCTCTCAAAATAAGTAAACTTTAAAAAAATTTAAAAGAAAATGACCTTTTGTATCAATTAAAATGCATATTTTTTCTCCTTCAACTGTATATAAGATTTTAAGAAAAAATTACCATTAAGTGATATCTTATAAAATACTGTTTAAACTATAATATGTAGATAATATGGATATATATGAACATAATATCTAAAAGTTAAGTCATTTTGGAATTATCCTGAAAACTATTATTTGAATAGTATATTCGTATTATAAGTAAATATATAATTTTGATACTTAAAATTCAACTGCACTTCTTTCAATCTTCTTTTTAATATTTTTCTAGTTCACAAGGTGTACTTTAGATATCAACGAAGAGAAAATTAAAAAGACTAATTACGCTATCAGAGACAAACAAAAGTCAAAATGTCTACATTCAGCATCTATCATGTTTTCTATTAGTCTTTCAGAGCTAGTACCCTTAAGATTTATATTCTCCTTCTATGCAATCATAATCATCAGAGAGTGTATAATGAGAGATCATCAATTTAATTTAAATTTTCAAAAGTGCCAAGTTGATTGATCTTTTAAAGTGCCACAGGGATCTTGAAGGTAAACATCCTTTTCAGCATTATTAGTTTAAATTTGGTGGTACAGCAGATCCTATGAGAATACTGTGAATGCTGAATCCTACATAAAATTTTATATGCTACTGCACTAAATTATAACATATGCTTGAAAGACTAATATTTAATTAACACAAATTATTCTATGGTGTCTGTTTCCTCAACAGGCAGAGGGAATAGTGTCTGTGTATTCTATGAAATAGGATGCCATTTTAAGGAAAAAGCAGCTTTATATATCTGGGACAAAGGGTTTATTATTAGAATAATTGCAGACGAAGCTAAAAATGCAATCACAACCAAATTATAAAAAGACATTCTGCCAAAACAAATGATCTTACATACATCAATGTCACTCTCAGTAGTTTTGTAATTATGCATAATAACCTAGATTTGCAGTATATTTGACCTATAGACAATAAAAACACTCATCAGTTAAGGTCACAATCATATTTCTATTGCCAAAAAGTACTAGTAATTTGAAGCCCTGTATTCTTCCTCACTATAGCTATTTAATTTATTTATTTATTTATTTATTTATTTATCTAAATATAATTTGTCAAGTTAGCTAACATACTGTGTGTTCTTAGTTTTGGGAGTAAGATTCCATGATTCATCCTTACATATGGAAAGGGAGAAGATATTTGCAAATGACACATCGGATAAAGGGTTAGTATCCAAAATCCATAAAAAAGTTACCAACTCAACACCCAAAAAACATAATCCAGTGAGGAAATGAGCAGTAGATATGAATAGTCACTATGGTAATTTAATACATATTGGTGAATAATAACAATTCTTTGATTTCCATGAGTATATTTGGATTTAGGGCGTCAGGCACATATTCATTCATTTATTTACATATGTATGCAGGCAGTGAACTGAACAAATGTTTCAGTTTCTTGTACGTTAGGCACTGTGCTAAAGCTTGCAGGTGTGAAGACGAATCAATTTCATTGACTCTCTAAAGTGGTAAAATCCATAGAGGGAGATAAAGGTAAATGCATATCATTAGTCAGGTTATATGTTTTCTAGAAGAAGTATATGCAAAGAATTGTGGACGTAACAGAAAGTACAAACCTGGCTAAACAGTCAAGAGAAGAATCCACAGAGGAGGATACTTAAGCCAGGACCTGGTTGGATCAATACGTAAAAATGCTTTTACAAAAAAGAGCAGAGCTGCATTTTATTTACAAGAGATACGTACCATGTCCTGTTTTTTAAAATAGTTTTTTACTTTAATATAATTTTAATTTAGAGAAAAACTACAGGGATCATACAAAGACTTCCAGTATTTCCACATCCAGTTTCTGCCATTAACATCTTATATTAGGATGGTAACTCAGGGCACCTGGATGACTCAGTCAATTAAGTGTCTGATTCTTGGTTTCAGCTCCACTCATGATCTCATGGTTGGTGAGTTTAAGCGCCTCTGAAGGCCCCTTGCTGACAACTACAGGGTATGCTTGGAATTCTCTCTCTCTCTCTGTCTCTGCCCCTCCCCTGCCCACTCTCTAAAATCTCTCAAAATAAATAAATTAACATTTAAAAAAGGATGGTACCTTTAGTATACTTAATGAATCAATATTAATACATTTTTATTAACTAAAGTCCATACTTAATTAAGGTTTACCTAATATTCTTTTTCTGTTCCCGTCTATGGATGCTACATTACATTTCATTGACTATTTCCTTGGGATCCTCTTGCCTGTGACCGTTTATCAGAAGTTTCTCATTTTTGACCCCTGTGATATGTTTTAGGAGAAGTTGCCAGGTATTCCTTAGAATATTTCTCAAGGAAGATTTGTGTGATGCTTTTCTGAGGATCAGACTAGGATTATGAGTTTTGAGAAAGAAAAACACAGAGATAATGTGCCATTCTCATTACTATATATCAAGGAAACATATTACATGTACAGCTTATCACTGTTGATATCGAGCCCTGGCGAAGGTAGCATTTGTCAGGTTTCTTCACTGTAAAGTCACTGTCCCCTTCCCCTCTTCATACCATACTCTGAAAGGAAGTTGCTATGCACAGCCCACAGTTAAGAAGTGAGGAGTGTGTATATATATTATTCGCAAATCTTCTGCATGAGAGATTTGTCACTTCTTATTTATTTACTTATTTATTCAGTCATTTGTTCATATCAGTATGGATTCACAGATTCTTATTTTATACTTTGGGTTGTAACTCAATAATACCTAATTTAGAGCTTTGGACATTGTGAGCTTATAGCTGGCTCCCGTTTCTGAAATTTTTGTTTGCTTATTTTTAAATACCTCCTTACTTTCTGGCACTGCCTGTGAGTTGCTTCGGACTCATTTTGTATATTTCCCTGGTTCCTGAATCAGCCATTTCTCGAGGAGCCCCAAGTCTTTTTGATGGAGAATGATATAATAATCCAAGAACCGATCACTAAGTGTGCTCACTGTTACTGGGTGTCATTGTTTCAAGACCTGCTCAGCTGACAAAGCAAGGAAATATATTTGCATTAAAACAATATGTTTTTATATGCATATTTCAATTGCTCCCTATGATACTAAATGCTCAGTTGTGGTCTCCTTACTATACTGTAGCTCAAGTGAACATTAATTATTTCAAGAAAAGCCTTAGGAACATTGGTTTGTTCAATGGACATTTTAATAATATCTTTACTTTTCTTCATTCCTTGAAATGAATCTTATCAGAGAGTATGAAAAAGTATGGGAAAATAAATGAATATAAATATGCCTAAAAGGAAAGTCTTGTGCCACTTAAAAGAATTGAGCCAAGATGATACTTTTCTCTAAAATGTAGTTTTAAAAGTACTGATGATAGATGATTAAAATATATTAAATTACTACTATAAAAATATTCATCTCATTATGGCTGTATATGAGCATACGCTTTCCCAAGTTTCTATCCATGGACAATGACACAATTATCTCTACTCAGAAAAACACACAGTGCTTCTGATTTTCTTGTTAGTCTGTGAAAGCTGCTTGTATTTGAAGTTAATGTCAGCAATGTCAAGTGAATTAAGTCTTTCAATAAAATGATCTTCCAAGATAACATGAGTGTAAGTTGCAGCATGTGGAGAGCCCACAATGGAACCCTAGAGTCTTTAACTGATGATAATTGATTTATGCAAAATGTAAACTGATTAGACAATTAGGTGATCACACTGCTTTTCATGGAGTGAGGAACGGCCAGCATGCTGGCCTGCCTTGGTTGGCGTGCTGAACCAACTGTATTTTAGTGTTTAGAGATAACAGTTAAAGATTGTAATTCTCCTTAAGAAAGAGAACTGTACTAAAGTCTGCATTTTAGCACAATTTCTCTAAGAAAAATCATCAAACTTATAATAGCATTGCTTGGATTTGAGAGTTGTTGTTAGTAGAGAAATATGTAAAAAAGCAAAAAAATGAATAAGGCTGTTTTTTCACTACATGGGCATTTGGAGTTAAAAACTACTAGTGTTTATGGAAGATGGCAGTCTTTGCCCATTCTTTAAAAAAAAATGTCATAAGCTTTTTTGATTCATCCCTCTTTCCAAAATTTTCCTTTTAAGCCATTTAATAATTATTCTGATATTGATCACATACCAAACTTATATTGAAAGAGCCAAATTTTCTATTTTTGGAGTTGGTGGCTAACAAAGAAAATATTTCAGTTTTGATGGACTTACCTCTGTGTGTACTAAAAAATCACTTTAACGTCACGCCAAATATATATTTTTAAATTTCCCATGAGGGGTTAATGAATTAAGTTTTAGAAATTTAGATTGGAACAGTTGTTAAATATCATGCAAATATGGTAGTTATATTGAAAAATAAATCCTTAATCCTCTGAGTCATACAAGAATCTATAAAAGAGTATAGTTTACAATACATATGGTGGCACTGGAAGCCTATTGCTCGTGTCACTAGGCTTTCTGCCTTTCAGATGTAGCCTTCTCTCCTTAGTCAAATACTCTACAGGATTCTGAATTGGATAATAAACTCTAAAACTGCAAATCCTCCCTTACTTTCTTGAGACCTTCTGGTCAAGGTTTTGTAATATATCTGAACCATAAAAATGAATCTCTTTTTTCAATTTTCTATGCTCTCTGCTTTTGCAAATCTTGTTGGTATAGTCACAGACTTCATGAAAGATAACCGTCAAGAATATTGGTTGACTTGAAATATGTTATTGAACTGCATGTCTAAGATAATATCCTGTGGCACTTGCTGAAAAGTCTAAAATGTTCTGTGGTCACTGATTTACTTTTGCATGTTTAGTACATGTGAATTCGGTCTGACTTGTACAAAGATTGAGTTTTCGAATTACTAAAATGGATCATTTTTTTCTTCTTAAGTATTAATTTTATTTATTTTTTTATGTTCACTTATTTGTGCCTGTGTGTGTGAGAGAGAGATAAAGAGAGCATGCGCTCAATAAGAGGAAGGATAGAGAGAGGGAGACACAGAGTCTGAAGCAGGCTCCAGACTCCGAGCTGTCAGCACAAAGCCTGATGTGGGGCTTGACCCCATGGATTGTGAGATCATGATCTGAGCTGAATTCAGATGCTTAACTGACTGAGCCACCCAGGGGCCCCAGTATGAATTTCGTTTTGAGATAATGCACTTAGCCCAGTGCCTTGCATGTAGTAAATGCTAAATAATATGCATTATTACTATTCTTATTATTATATATTTAATACAACTACTAAAAAGGTTGACATTGAACAGCTCTTTAGTAGAATAAATAACGAGGTTCAGAAAATTTGCTACTTTTCCACAGTTAGCAAATAATTGAACTTCGGTCTTTGCGCAAAGATATCTCTGACGTCCTAGTCTCTGAAATGTGCATATTGTACCTGCACATGTACAGAGCTACTCATGCACATTTTCTTAGTCTAATTAAGTCTAATTTCTTACTCTAATTTTCTAATTATTAAGATAGACCTGAAACACACTTTTATTTTATTTTTCTCAAAACGAATGTGCTTTTCACAGAGAACACAACTTACATGGAATGTTATTCCTGCCAATCATAGCTCTAAAGTGGGGGCATGGGAAGGTGGCAGAGAAAATATGGTCAAGGAGGGGTTCAAGTTCCCAGTTTCTTACCACTTCAGTCAGAATATGGCTCACGGTGTTGGCGATAGAGTAAGGGAGATGCAACTATTTCCAGTCTGTATGTTCTTGAAAATCTGGGTCTTTTAGATGTATGCAGAGTAGAAAAGGCCATGAGAATGGCATGGAATGACTGTCCCAAAGGAAGATCCACTAAGGTGAGCTTATTTCTGGTAGGCTAACTGGATGTGGTAGACATTTAAAAAGACTAGTTGTCCATGCAAAAATAAGCCATTAATACATAATAGATACACACATGTAATATATACATATATTGTGTGGTGGCTGGGAGAAAAAAAAAAAGCTTCTAATGTAGTATGTCAGCTATAAGGAAGACCAAGGATCTAAAAGGAAATTTCCCAGAGAAGTTTACTAGGAGACATTTGCACACATAACCATTATAATTTGAAGTAATTATGTTAAGGCATGGCCAACATGGCCATGACAGAATTAATTTGAAAACTTCATTTTCAGAGTGATTACATAGCATTGTTGAGGGTGAACTTGCTTTCAAATTTGATGAATGATTTTGTGAGATCATGCAATTATTCCTTTCCTCCACTGTCATTCATCTACATTCAAAGAGCAGTCCTTACTCAAAATAGTGGGATCTCTTCTTTGGTATGTCTGCTAGACCTCAAAGCAGTATATCATTCAATCTGAATCCTTTGAGGTCGATTAAAACAACAGGCAGGTTTAGAGTAATGATTATACAACATTTTAACTAATCTGTTAATTTGCTGAGACAGGCAAAATTTATCTATTTCATTTTGCCTTATGAATGATATATTTAGATAAGAGACTAAAAATGTAATTTGTAAATTGCACAAGTTTTCTTAATACCAAGCAGATAGCAGAATTAAGGCTCTAGGATTTTACTTAAGGCAAGTTGAAGATTGTGAACTCTATTTTTCATGTCCAGTAGATGAATCATATATTTAAAAGAAAAAAAAAGGAAGGTAGTTATTTTATACTACTATTTGAGCACATTTTAGAAAACTTTCCCCTTCTGATTGATATTCCTTTTAACTCTGGAAAATTTAGAGAAAAATTGCAACATTTTGTGTAAAATCCAGGCGAGGGAAAACTTGGTGAATTAAAATTCAGAAACATTACAACCTTAATAATTTCAGATTATCATAAATAGCAAATTTAATGTATCATACAAATTAAGTAGCTTAATGCCTACCAGAAAAAAAATAGTGTATTTCAACTAAATAGCATGAGAGTAATTTTATAGGAAATTCCAGGAATTTTTTTTAAGTTTATTTATTTTGAGAGTGGGAAAGAACATGCTGCATGAGCAGAGGAAGAGGCAAAGAGACAGGAAGAGAGAATCCCAGGCAGGTTCCATGCTGTCAGCACAGAGCCCATCTTGGGGCCAGATCTCACATACTGTGAGATCATGACCAGTCCCGAAATCAAGAGTTGTGCCACCCAGGTGCCACTCCACAGTCCTGTCTTATCATGGAACACAATGCATGATACTTTTGGACCAAAAATGTTCACCGGAAAAAGTAGCACCCCTTGTTCACAGCCTCTTAATCAAATTGGATGAGGTTATATGACTCACTGAATGTCGATTTGCAATTACAGCTCTGTGGCCAAAGACATAAACGACAGCTGTTGACACAGAATGCTGTTCATGAGCAAAGATGGAAGAAACCTATTTTAAATAAAATGCTAAACTGTCCTGGAACCAAATAAGTGGGAGTACTGCTGTTAGTCTTGCAGAAGATAAAATGGTATCAGAATTTATTTTTCTTTTTTTTTTGAGATGTTTATTTATTTTTTTAAAATCAGAACCCCCACTTCTATTTCATGTAATTAGACTTATACAGAAATTAGAAGGTTAAGTAACAACTAGTTAATCACCTAATTTCACAGCTATCTGAAGTAGCAATCATTACATAGCAGCTTATCTATGATACATTCAAGATAGATGATACAATTTATTACTTGCCCATAAGCTAAAACACAGCCTGATTAATACCTTTCCTTAAATTCCACCTCTATACTACAATATACTTGAGGTCCCTGCAAAAAAGTAGCTACCTTTTATATAGGAAATGGATGATTAAGTCTTTGGTGTTGTAAAAGCAATTTCATTTAAACATAACCACCCCACCACCAAAAAAAGAAGAGAAAAAAAAGTAATGAAAATAATAAGGGAAAAACCCAAGACACACTTCCTAGGGGGAAAAAAAAAAACAAAAAAAACCCATCATGTAATTTCTGTCCATGACGGAATGTATTAAATAAGCAAACACCACCAACAAGCAAAACAAGTACTACAATGTAAAAATATGAAAAAAGAGAAAACCCTCTCACATACATAAATGAAAGTTTGCACACAAAGAACTCACATCTTTTCAAGCTTCAATACTAAATATTCTGCTATTATGTATTAAATACTGCATGGTTTGCCTAAGCTCAGATGAAACCACATCATAAATCAATAAGCATTTTGCTGATAGATATATTTAGAACTCTGCATCCAGAAGATAGGAAATTCACCTTCTTCTCGAGTGCACATGGCACATTCTCCAAGATTGATCACATACTAGGGCATAAAGCAGCCCTCCACAAGTATAAACAAATAGAGATCATACCATGCACACTTTCAGATCACAATGCTATGAAACTTGAAATTAACCAAAGAAAAAGTCTGGAAAACCTCCAAAAATGTGGAGGTTAAAAACCACCCTACTAAAGAATGATTGCGTTAATCAGGCAATCAGAGAAGGAATTAAAAAATATATGGAAACTAATGAAAACAAAAATACAACAATCCAAAATCTCTGGGATGCAGCAAAGGCAGTCCTAAGAGGAAAGTATATTGTAATCCAGGCCAATCTCAACAAACTAGAAAAAGCGCAAATTCAAAATTTAACAGAGCACCTACTGGAACTAGAAGGGAAGCAGCAAGAGCACCCC
>NC_043702.1:159128268-159170275 GCF_006229205.1 Suricata suricatta | reverse complement strand
GTATACCCTTGACCGGATAACGGTCCTCCTTTATCGGGGATGGTCGTCCTCTTCCACCCAGAGCGCAGCTTCGGGAAGGACGCACATGGAGTAGTGAGGGAGGAAGGGGACACCCGCCTAGCCAGCCAGATCAGCCGAATCAACCCTGGCGATCAACGGGGTGACAGATGTCGCAGCCAGATCGCCCTCACATCCAGGATTTGTTTTCTCAACACACTTTCCTTCATCCGCAAATGCTTAGCTGGTTCCTGCTGATGTCTTGTTGCCTCTTCTTTAGTGGCCGGCCTTTCTCCTTCTGCTCCCTCTACCCAAGCAGCCCACAAACTGTTCTTTCAGAACAGGCAATGCTCATTTCTTGCTCCCAGGGAAGTTCAAGAGTCTTCCTCTGCTGACCAGGGCTCTCTCCTGAAATTTCACTGAGCTTCTCACCCACAGAAAATCGGCCATAAGTCCCGGGTGGAGGTGTCCACCCTGCTGGTTCTGTCTCACAGTTCTTGCTTCTCTGGAAGACACACCGACTCTCAGCTCTAAGCTGCCTTACTAAACTGTTCCTTAAGGACTGGTGAAAATTTCTGTATCTCTTACATTACCCCCAACAGCCACTGGATTAGGAATAAGGGAGTTTCTGTCCCAGGTCGCACTGTTGCACAATCCGATGATTTATCGTTTATAATTTACTGTAGTCAGTCTTTGTCTCAGGAAGAGATTCTCTAATGGACTTTTTTTTTTCTTTTTGTTTTCTGGTGAAGAAGAAGAACAAGAAACCCCACTGTAACCCTAGTTCTGAAGAAGTCTCAGATCTTTCCCATGCTGCGTCCCTATACCTATACTCTCTAGCACCCAATCCAGAGTTTCAATGGGATATCTAGGGAGTGGATCAAGAAATTCATTGATCACTTGTCCTTTCATTTTCAACCTTTCTCATCTCTCTGTGATAACATATATTGTATACATAATAACCATGATGCATACAATGCATATGCATATACAGTATTTATGTATATTTCAAATGTTTTATTTCAGACAAATGTATATATGTATATATATATAACTTCCAGGGGTCAAATTTGTTTCTTTTCACTGAAAAGTGACCTACTGGTATTATCACTGTTCAGTATTTCAAGTCCCAGTTTACTTGAATCATCGTCAATCTATTAACTGATGTAATTTCATGAAGTTATTCATTGCAATTTCCTCAAAGTTATTTGAATTTTGTTCACTAGACAACAAATAAATCAAAATGTTACATGTTCTGCTTCCTGGGGATTACTCATGAATAGATGAATCTGTGATGGTATTTTTTGCACTAGAGATTTTTCTAAATTGTTTTCCCATTCTAACATCCTATTAGCACTTCTGTATTTCTTTAGGAATGGATCCATTTGCAAACTATATTGTATTATACCTTGTATTATACCTCAGCTCTGATTCTTCTAATTGGAGAGCTTTTTGCTCCGGCTTAGTACGGTAATAGAACAGAGATTTGAATCTTGCATACCATCAAACTCACTTGATATTAGCATTATGTCCAAGCTGAAAATATTTTTGGTAACTAAATATAGAGCAATTATATTTGATTTGTAACATCATTGCATGTTCCCTGGACCTATGTTTTGCCAATCATTTTAACCTTTAGTTTTCTGAATAAATGTACTGATAGTCAGATATCTTTGTCATTCATACACTCATTCCACTTATTTCACTGATTATTTAAGTCAAAGATAAAGCAATATATCTAAAAGAAAGAAAAGTTGTAAATTGAAGATAATAGAAGAAAAAAGCCACAATATGTAACAATATAGTAGATGTAAATTTGAGTTTCTAAACGCTATCAGGAATCCAGATTTCTTTCACAAAATAATGGACTGCACTGCTCAGGGTTTCATTTTTCTCCATATTTATGTAGACCTGTAAAGTGACAGTATCAGTCCAATTGTAATATCAACCTTTTATATTATGATTTTTTTATTAATACTCTTTTCACAAAGGATTTTGCTTATGTCTCTAAAGTCATATTTTCTCTAAAAGATGTAACCAGCAAAGACACACACTTTTAAAAAATAGTGTGGCAAATTACTAACTACGTTTCTTACTTGATGATAAACTGATTTTAATTTTTCAAAGGATGGCTTTCTGTTTTTAAAATTATGCTTCTGTGACTTTCAATAATAACATTTAGAAATGTTTCTAATGAGGAAATCATAAGGAAACTTGATTTTATACATTAAAATGAAAATAAGTTTTACTGGAATGTTTTGAAAGTATTTTAATGAAAAACTAAATGAAAAAATCCCAGAATCTCAAGAATAACACATTTCTAAGCATATCCTTTATGGAGAGTAGGAACCAAAATACTTTACAAATTTTTAAGATGTTTTCTGTGACACTCTAAGAGATCAGAAGTAGATGCTAGATGTGGGGGAAAGATTCAAGTGGTGGCAGAGAAGCACTCTTCACTGTGTTTTCTACACTCTGACTAGAGGCGAACAAAGAAGAAAGCCCAAGTGGGTTTTTACAAAGTCTATCTTTTTATAATAGCTTCTGTTTTGTTCAAGTGGCAAATTTTACTTCAGATGGAAAGTCAAACTCGATTTTGCAGTAAGTTCAAGATTCCAACTTATAAAGGCCTGAGAAAAATGTTAACAAATATTATCTTCTTTGGAAAGGAAAAGTAAGGAAGGTGGGGAGCTGGAGGGAAGAAGATCGAGAGGCTTCTATTCTCCTGCAAAAGAGAACCTTCGGCTTAAGCTTAAGACTTCCATAAACGTGGCCATACATACACAGTGTATCTTCTACTTCCCCTTTTCCTTTTTTTTAAAGAAACCATGTTTTTGTTTGTTTGTTTGTTTGTTTGTTTTTTAACATTTTACTTATGTTTGCAAGACACAGAGAGACAAAGTATGAGCCAGGGAGGGGCAGAGAGAGAAAGAGAGACAGAATCTGAAGCAGGCTCCAGGCTCTGAGCTGTCAGCACAGAGTCCGACACGGGGCTCGAACCCACGAACCGTGAGATCATGACCTAGATGAAGTCGGACACTCAACTGACTGAGCCACCCAAGCACCCCTCTACTTCCCCTTTTCAATCCATGTTTTTGTTAAATTAAGTGAGATGTGTTTTTTTTTTTTCCTAATTTATTTTTTCTCAGGGCTCAAAACATTGGTCCATCCACCAATCTTCCTTTCCTGGTAAATGGCAATCCTGTCCTGTAGTTTCTCAGGATAAAATCTGGGAGGCATCTTGACTTCTTTTTTATAACCCAGATCCTATCTGTCAAAAAGTCCCATCAGATCTACCTACAAAATATATTTCAATTTCAACTGGTTTTTTTTTGTTTGTTTTGTTTTTCTTTTTGGATCTTCACTGGTACCACTCTGGTCCAATCCACTGTCCTTTCTCTCAGATTATTGCAATTGTTTCTAAATAGGCCTTCCTCTTTTGATCCCTTCTCAGAGAGCAGTCAGTGTGATCTGTTTAAAATATAAGTTGGATCATGCTATCCTCTGCCCAAATCTCCCTGCTCTTTTACCATATGGAGGACAGTAAAAGCCAGATCTTTACAATGGTTGAGAGGCCTTTGCACGTGCTGTTTTCTCTGCCTGAACAATCTCCTCCCAGATATAAAGCCATCTTTCATGATCGTTTTTAAATTTCCACTTAAGTATCATCTAATCAGAGAGGTCCTCCTTGACCATCCTCTACCAAATAATCCCATACTCTCCTCCACTCACCTTAAACTCCGTAACCCCCCTTCCCTCAGCTCTGATATCTATCTGACGAATGATATTAATACTAATATCAGACATTTCTAATATAGTATGTTCCATACACTATTCCAGGAACTCATTTAATCCTCATTATAACACTGGGAGATAGTTTTATTTTCCCCATTTTAGACATGGGAAATGCAGCATAGTAATGTTAGGAATTAGCCACAGACCACAGAGCTATAAAACAGCAGAGACGAGATTCAAAACCTTGCAGTATGTCTCCAGTGTCTGTGTTCTTTTTCAATATGTGACAATGTCTCATATTACAGATAAGCTTATAGATAATTCCATTGATTTATTTTTTGTTTGTGTTCTCCTATGAAAAGGAAAACCAGGAAGGCAGAGATTTATTGTTTTACTAAGTGCCATATCCTGTTCTTAGAACACTCGTGGATCACAAGAGATTTTCAATAAATATTTACTGGTGAATGATTCCATGTTATCATTCACACCACTCCTCTATCTAAATGGATGGTGTCTAATACTCCTTGTTAATTCTAGATTGAATTTTAGTTATATCCTTTACTTTCTGGCCAGTTCTTTGAAACTAAAGACATTCTTGATATTCTATGTGGTTATCACAAATATTTGCACATGATATATGATCAATTGTCTTGCTCTGGACATGAATGAATGCACTTATCTGGTGAAGAAGATATTACCCAGATAAGGACATCTGACGGGCTTCATTATTTGTTAAGAATGTTTATATTTAATTTAAGTTGTAAATCCTTGCACTGTGTAAAGTCAACATTTTTAAGAAACATGTTTGTAATGACATATCCTACCTAAGAATTAGTTCTATTCTCTCTACCTCCCAAACTAAGGGTGATATTAAACATAAAGTAATCAAGGTCTTGATTCTGGGCATACAGTTTTATTATATTTTATTCAAGTAGAACATTAAAAGAAACTTTTCTGGCTGTATTTAATCGAATAGGTTCTTTTGTCATTGTTTTTTTCACTATGTAACAATGTGTTTTAAATTACCAGAGGAAATCTGAAGGGCTTCATTATTTGTTAAGAGTGCTTATATTTAATTTAAGTTGTAAATCCTTGCACTATGTAAAGTCAACATTTTTATGCATGGCACGTTTTGAATATACTAATGAAAAATTATTGAAATATGTAATTTAGTAACTGTAATTGTGAAGAATAATAACCTAGGACTCTAACCAGATTAAAAATCAATTTAGTAAGACTTTGTTACATTCCTTTCATTTCCTAATGGTTTTTAGGTGTACACGCTAGTTAATGGCTAGGTATGCTAAGTAATAATTTCTCATGCAACAGCTATTTTGTTGGCAACATGAAAATGTTTTCATAACGCCTGTGGAACAATTCCATGATGAAGCCATACTCACTGTTATGAGTTACGCAGACAAAATGAACGTCTGTCACAGATGATTTTATAATTGCTCACTTTTTAAATTACTTTTACAAATTATTCAGCCAACCTTGGTAACAGAGTGATCAGGATGTAATATTTCATGGATGCTGATATTAGTAAAAGTGAACTAACATTGATTATATAAAGTTAAATATATTTCCTTTGTTGAGAATAAAATAATCTTTCAGAACTTCAGAATACACTTTTCATTAAATTTAGAATCTGGAGGGTATCACCATTTTTTTTGCTCCCTCTATGAGCCAAGCACACTCAGCTCACATAGGGCTAAATTTACACACATTGTCATGTGGACCCCTCACAACCAGTATGTGAGGTTGAGGCATTTACATTTTACAAATTAGGAAGGCATGGCTCAAAGACATTAAATATTTTACCTAAGACAATGTATGGGGTATTTGGGATTCAAACTGTTTCCTCAGACCCCAGGCTCTAGTATAACTGAGAGTGAAAACTGCTACAGCTACATCTTCAAATGTTCATAAACAAATACTCACATATTGTAAGCCTGGTTAAAAATAAATGTTCAGCTCACAATCTGCGAGGGCTCTCAGAGCCGCCCCCTCAGAAGGGTAACTGCACACGTGTCACGTCTGCTGCACCCCTTGTGCTGAGCTCTGTGCTGAGGCCAGCTTCCCAGGGATGGCTCCCAAGCCACTCACGGGCCACAGCAGCTTCTTCATGGGAGACACAAGATTCCTCTGAGGTTGACGTTGGCCAAAGACTGCATAGTGATCTTCCTCTTCTGTCACTCAGGGTTGAACTTGGCCTCCACCCTGACTTCTCCAGATTTCTCTTTATTTCTCCTCATCTTTGTTTTACTTGATAAAATCCTTATACACTTAATTCTGTCTTGGCATGTGCTTCTGGGAGTACTCACACCAACACACAAAACATTCATCTAATAAACGCAATATAATTCCTGGTCTCTTGTCTGTTGTCCTTTCATATCCTTCTTTCAAACGTAAGTATTAGCTTGAAAGAGACTATACTTCATTTCCTTTAGTCAAAAGTTATGTTATTTTCCTCTATGTACACCATTCTAGTGGCACTTTAGTTCTAGAGAAAGGTGGGTATACAGGTTGTCATTTCTATTAATTTATAAACATACATCTGATTAAACATTGTATAATTCATTGTGGCTAGTACAATGCCTTATAAAATTACCATTCAGGACTTCTTCATATTTATTCATGGGTTGGAAAACCATAGCCCATGGCCAAATTCATCAGGCTGCCTGTTTTATAAATAAAGTTGTACTGGAACATAGACTCTCCATTTTGTTTAAGGATTGTCTGTGGCTGCTTTCTCATTTCAATAGCAGGGTTGTTGTCTGTTACTACAAACCCTGGATTAGCCGATGCTGAACCATTTCTTCTAGAAGATATACAGAGTTAGTTTCCGGCAAGCCTCTGATCACACATTTTCATCAATTGATTAATATATAACTTTGTTTTATGTGTGTTTCGTTAAAGATACTATATTTAATACACATTGTTGGTTTATGAAAATTGAGCTCATAGCTAACAGCACTACAACTCATGTTGAACAGAAGCTTATCAAACATATTTATTTTCTCCCTAACACATCACAATCCTCTTCTGCTTAGGAACACCAGACCGCAGTTCAGCACTATGCTTAGGGGCCAATTTAAATAACAAACTCACTAACAAAAGTCACAAAAATGCAAAAACCATAGCACTCAATATACCAAAAAAGGACACTTGTTGATATCATGACAGTTGAGACCAGAAGGCAGAGAATTACTTGTTCAACTCCGGTCAAGACTGTGTGGGCTGGGTGATGGAGCCGTTGCCACTCTCCAGTTGTCTGCACTGTGGGCAAATATTGACCTGAGGGTTACAAGTACATTTTAGTAAGTAGGCAAATTCCTGAATCCAGAGTCAGCAAATGAGGAGGCTTGACTTCAGTTGCGTCGGATCACTTATGCCCCGCAGAGCCTAACATACTGACTATCTGGTCCTTTATAGAAAAAGTCTGCTGACCCCTGAACTAACTGAAAAAAGAAAAAGAGGATTAGAAAAGTGGTGGAGGAAGTTTGAAGTTGCTTAAGAAAGCTATATGAGATGAATTTAAAAACCACTATAATCTTTAACTATAGTATGTTAAAAGTTATTCTCCTTGTATACATGGAATATATAGATAGAGGTATGGCAACATTCATATAAAGAAGTATGGTCGTTAATTTCCAACTGAGCTAACTGAAGAGTGTCTTCTCTATTTACAATAGCATAATTTTCTGTTCCACTCAGGCAAGCTATCTGTTTCTACTGATTGTCCCAAAAGTACAAGCAGGTATAGCAACAAAGATGCTTAAATTACTTAATTCAGGAAATTGTAAGAAATGTCTCATATTTGATACTCTGCATGATATAACATAATCAGACTCTATTCTGATTTTAGAGGATGGAAACATGTTCCTACATGGTAGATAATATGCATTTTTATTTATCAGAAAGTATGCATTTAGATTAAAATTATTGGAATCATATAATCCTAACGATTTAAGTAGAAATATTTGAAGATTGTCACTAAATGACTGTTCTTAATAGTTAGTATTTTGTTCATTAAGTAATTGGATGTAACAACTAAATCAAATTAAGTAATATTACAAAGTTTGGTCTTATTTAATCCTTGCTCAAGGTAATCTTTCATTTCTCCCATGTAATTAAAATTCTGATATATTTATAAAAATTTGGAAACATTTTTAAATGATTAGGAGAAATTTGGGTTCATTATAATTAGAGTGTATATCCTTAGCCTTTAAAAAATGTTCTTAAAAAATGTTCTGGAGGACACTAACATTATTAATGTATAATTAGCATTAAAAATTAACATTAATGTTCTTATTAAGGACATTAACATTATTCATGTTAAAAATTAACATTGTTATTATCTTAACATTATTAAGGTCTTGTTTTGAAAGTGCTTTTAATTGATTTTTCATCTTCTTTTCCTTGGCATCCTGTCAGCATTCAAAATGCATAATTCACAGAATTTTTTTTTCAAACAGACTAAGTCAAATTAAAAAACAACAACAGCAAATCTCTTGTTTGGTGATAATCCAAGATAAGTATAAACTGAAATCTGTGGTAGGAAAAAGAATATATTGATTAGGAAAATATAAAGCATTATTCATTATTTTATGGTCTCCCACATCCTGAGAAAATGGGTGCCAAAGAGGTCCCGGCTGTACCTGCAGGCTTGGTGGCTGCTCCTCTTTAGAGCCGCGGCCGCTTCTGAAAGCCTGCCGGCATGTAATATTTTAGGTGTGCGACAATGCTTGTTGCTCAGCTTTTCCATCATCTAAACACTGTTTATCTGAATGTTTCAGCTCTTTTCCAAGACCCTCAGTAAGATAGGTCGCATCGCTCTGCAATTACAAGCACCTACTTAGATGTGCACCGTTCATGCAGATTGTTTATCACAATTTTGTGATTTGGAGGTTGCGATGGTGGCAATCAGATCCTCTCCTTCTAGACTAGGTATAGAATTCACTACATCCTTTATCCTGCCATTTTCTATGTAAAACACCTTACTTGTTGTTTAAACTATAGCAATTATTCCCGCACCTTTTTTCGTAGACCAGAGCCGCCTATCTGCCATCTGTGCGTATGCATACTTATGTCTGGAAGGTAATTAAAAGCATTTGACCCAGTGTAAAGTTTGACTTATTGTTTCTGATTCTGTTGTGGGTATAAAACTCACTTGAGCATTTCTTCGGAATTGCTCTGAATGATTTTTCAAATATTTTATTCACCTATATACGAAATTGATGAAACACCCTTTAACTTGTAAATAGAATAATTGCAAAACGTTTACAGAAGTTCAAGATTTTTGCTTCTGTTAAACTAATCAAAAAGAATAGGAGAAAAGAACAATTGAGTTGAGAGCTGTATTCAGAGAGTACATACAGAGAAAAAAATAAAGAAAAACATTTTAGTCATCATTCTAAAGCTTTAAACTTGTTGGTAAAATCATTCATACAGCCAAAATTCACTTTTTGTCTCCTATTACAATTCCATAATGGTAATTACCATGAAGACATCTTTAAATCGATGTGTATCGTCTACTCAACTGTGAGTGTTCAGGTTGAGTTCACCTTTTCAGCAAACTTACAGCTTTTGTATACTAGGTGCTTCCACCAATTCTTCTAAATTAGGAATCTAGAAACATGAATTTTTCTCTTCTCCTGTAGACTGTATGTGTAGTACTGGGAAATACACCACTATGTAGTACTGGGAAATCATACTCATTCCTTATTTCCAGGTTTGGTTTCTTTTGTTTTGTTTTTCCATTCACAGACTTCATGACTCCATGGCTTTCTATACAATACACACACGCCCTATAGAAACCCTGGTTTCTTTCTGGCAGTGCATCTTAAATTTCCCATTGCAGCAAACTATTCCATTTCACTGTCTCTTTTATTGATATTAAATCATTGAGGATATATGATATTGGGTTTTGGGGGTTTTCATCTATAAACCTATTTCTTATATATCTGATAGGCACACTTTACTCATTTATTCCACACTTATGGAGGATGATGCTAAGATCTCAGAATACGGTAATGAATGAACCAAAAGTGATTCCTGAGTAGAATTTGTATTATGGGATAAATAGGCAAATAAATAGTCGGTGCCAATTAAACGAGGGTGCACCACAGAGGCTTGTCAGAGTTTCAGAGCCCGACAAAAACGGAGACTCAGATTCAGATTAAATAGCTTTCACTTTGCTTTACTGCCTAGCATGAACACAAAATTGCAAAGATCTTGTGATATAAGAAGTCAATTAAAAGTAAGCAAACAGCTCCTAGTATATCTTTAGTTACTTTAGTTAATCCACTCAATAAGGTTGAATGAGCAAAGAAACCCATGGACTTGCGTCTTTTATATCATTAGACTGTAGGAAGTGACACATAAATAATCAAGCATCTATAAATACGATGTAACTAACTTCCTCATGGCACTACAGAGAGGCACATGTGTCCATGGACTATTTTTTGCAAAAGCCTAAGACATACAGCAGACCTGGACATGACTCACCATAATTCCCATTTCGCTTCTGGCCCCATTATTTATCCAAATAAATATTCGATGATTTTGGGCCATGTGAACAGATGTAAACTTGTTAACCTTGTACACAAGCGCCACGGTGAACAGGTGATACGACTCACTACGTAAGCATCCACCTTGAATTGTCTGCAAGTTATACAAAGCTTCAGGTGACTCTTCCAGGCCTTTTCGGATATCTGACTCTCCTTACTATACTGTGCTGTCACTTATTTTCAGTCTTCATTCAGTGGGGGACTTTTCCTGCACCTCAGTGTGGTGATAAACTGTGGATAGCAACAAAAGGCTCCAACCCTGTCTTAGTCCATTTAGGCTATTATAACAAACCACCCTTGGCTGGTGGCTTAAACAACAAACATTTATTCCTCACAGTTTTGGAGGCTGGAAAGTCCCACATCAAAGTGCCAGCAGATTTAGTGTCTCGTGAGGGCCCTCTTGCTAGATCATAAATGGCTATCTTTCTTTTCTTCATGTCCCCGCATGGCAGAAGGGATCTTTCTGGGGTATCTTTTATAAGGGCACTTACATGCTCATGACTTCATCACCTCCCAAATGCTCCCCGTCCAAATATTACCAATTGGGATTTCAGCATATGGATTTGGGGGTGGGGGGGCCTTCGGTCTATAACCAGCCCAGAATGGCCAGTGCTCTCCTACTAGCCTCAATAGCTGCTACTGAAGGGCATTATAGAGATGAAGTTCATGAAGAATTAAATTTTCCTGCAGCCAGGTCATACAGAGAAGTCACTCACATTAACCTCATTTTGTCTCTCTATCTCTTTATATTAATCCTGATGTGTTATGTTACAATCACTTCCAATAGCCTGTACTGTAAACAATGGATTTCTCCATCTTTCTCCTTAAGCCCACAGATCAGAGAGAAGGATTAACTAAGCTACTTTATTCTCTCCCATGTGGAGGCTGCATTCTGCATTCCCCTGGTGCTACATGGATTCCATCATATTTCCTGAAAATCCATATTAATCACCCTTTCCAACACACACACACACACACACACACACACACACTCACCCTTACCAGGCAAAGCTAGAAGGGAGAGGATTTTTTATAAACATTCAAGAAGGTGAATTCTAGTTGTATAGAAAAGTTTTCTGTTTCTCCACAGTCCTTTATTTGCCTAAATTGGGCATTAAACTTAATTCCTGCATATCCTATAGTGGAAGCCACCATAATAAAAAAAGAGTTATTATTCTAAAAGTATAATTACAGCTGAAATGCATTCCCATGTTCATTTGTTCATTTTAGTGGTAGCCATTTCTAGTAGTTTTACTAGTAGTCATGAATGCTTTAAGAGTTCATTTTTCTTTACTGAGTCCTGTGCCTGCATTATATTTACTTCCCAGAGCCATCATTTTAAGATCCCAACTATAGTGTTCTCATAACAAGATGCATCATAGGAAATTCTGGGAGAAGGGAGTAAATTCCCATATAAAAACATATGGAACAATTACATTCATAATAAACCTAGGCGATATGGTATCCTCATGAGCCCCCAAATACCAACAGATGGGCCTAAAACACCAGTATAATAGTTTGTGAGATGTCAATGTTGATGTGGGAAGAAGTAAAAGGAGACTGCTGGTTTTGAGAATAAGAAAAACTCAAAATGACTATCAAGAATTCACTGAGGGCCAAAGGTCAATTTGAGAGTATTAGGTGAACTGTGAGGATTTTTTTTCCAGCCCAACAATGAATGAGTACAGGGGTTCTACAGTAAGGCCAGGAAATACCAAAGGAGAAATTCCTAAAACTTCTTGAAAGGTCTTTCCCACTTCCTTTTGCCCCGATTAAGGAGTAACTTTTGGCAGTGGTTTAAAATTGAGCAGGATAGGACTAATGAAGAAGAAAGAAAGAGAAGATCTCAGTAAAAGTGCTGAACAGAAACAGAGTCAGGATAAGTCAAAAAGTCACCACATTTAAACACTAACTCAAAACCACAGAAAAGGGCACTAGAAAGTTAGAAACACTCTCGAACCACAATTTCTTCTAAAAGCTGAAGAAAATTGATATTTCAAAAAATAAGCAACCAAAAATAACCAAGGCTATATCTTATATAAAATTATTATAAGGATAAAAAAGAGAGGGAGTGTCTGGGTGGCTCGGTTCGTTAAGCCTCTTACTTGAGTTGAGCTCAGGTCATGGTCTATCTCTTGGTTGTGAGGTGGAGCTCAGCATTCAGCTCTGCGTTGGAGTCGACTTAATATTTTCACTGCCCTGTCCCACTGCCCCATCCCACTAGCGTGTGCTCCCTCTCCCTCCCTCTTGCTCTCTCTCTCTCTCAAAAAAAAAGATAAAAAAGGAGAATTAAAAAAATAACATCACACAGGAAATGGTAGGGCTCTTGATAAAATGCTCAAAAAACAGATAAAAATAAAATCTACAACCTCCTACCAAACCAAAGGACGTTAGGAAATTTATATAATAAGTGAAATAATAACAGAAATTAGAAAATAGAAACTCAGACACAAGTTGCCACGATTCAGAAAAGAATTGAAACTACAAGAAATGAATTGGAAGAATTCTAAGAGCAAATAACACAACAGATGCTGCCTCAAGACAGATGAAAAGGATGCCAATCCAAAATCATAAAAAAAGAAAAAAATAGAAAATCTTAGAATGATCCAAGTGAAATTATCAAAGGCTAATAAAGTCCAACATACAGACAATAGGAGTCTCTAAGAAGAAAAGCAAATTAGAGAAACAGGGCTAATATTAAGGACTTAATTCAAAAACACTTTTCTGAAATTAAAAAAAAATTATGTATCTTAAACTAAATATTGAAGAAAACTTTGTGTATCTGGGATCACTGACCTAGAATGACCATTTTAAAGATATATTCTAATACAATTACTGAACTTTAAAAAAAAAGAATTATTATTTGGGTGTTTAGGAAAAAAATCAAGTGACATAAAAGATAATTAAACTATATTAACATCAGATTTTCAAAAGCTTTTTTTGATAGCTGAAAACAAACTAACATACATATTTAATATATTCCAGAAAACAATATTTTGAGGCAAGGGATTTCAATTTCAAAAGACACAAAATAAATTCAATTTACTAAGGACAAAAAGCAACTATTATCGACATGTAGAAATATAACTCAATTTAATAATAATATTTCATGCACCAGATGAAATTCAGGCAGATACTTTTTTCCTCTGATAGGGTGCCAAAATGTTTCCTTCTTCACTCAACCCAGGATATAAAAAATAGATCCCCCGTCTTCCACTGTTTTAAGGCTTTTGGTTATGCTGACTTCACTTATGTGGACAGAAGTGTCTGTGTGTGTGTGTCTGTATGTGTGTGACTATGTGTGTGTGTGTGTGTGTGTGTGTGTGTGTAAAAAGAGCCTTCTCTTGGCTTTGGCTGATATGATAATAGACTAGCCAGACCAGACAAAAACGGCTGGTTTTAAGATTCTTAAAAAAACCCTCTCAATTCTAACCCTGAAACAAATAGTACCCTAAACATTAACTAATTGGAATATAAATAAAAACTTGAAACAAACAAAAATGTTCTTAGAAAATGGTGACTCAGGCATAGTTCAAATTGCTTTCTGGGTTTTCTAACACATCAACAACACAAGTAATGCAAACATTTGTTAATAAAGATGCAAATGAAAGAGCACGGAGGCTTCCCAACGCTTTCCTAGTTCCTCATCAAGGACCTCCTTGTAGTCATTGTTAACTGAAATGCATAGAAGACAAAACCACTCAGATAAGGGCAGGTAAAGAACCATGGACTCATGGATTTCTACACCATTAAGCTGAATGAGGGGGCCATATTAGCACTGAAAGGGGTACTATCATCATAAGTCAATGTCTTGCTGCGGCTAAGGTGTAGATTTCTGTTCTCAGTCTTTCCAAATCGTTGCCCCATGGTACAAACACCATTTGATACTGCTACCTAGTGTTGTTATGCACATGCCATTATAATGAAACAGCTTTAATTACTTCTTCAGACATTGCAGCTATTAAATGGAAGAGACAGAAGGCACACCCAACTCAATTCTGACTTCAAAGTCCTTGCCCTTTCTTTTCTGCACCCTCCTTTCAGAATGACTTTATTTTCCATTCCACCTACTTAGATTTCACTCACTTTTTAAGTCCTAGTTCAACAACTCTTTTTGAATTCTTGCAGTATACTCAATTCTCTTCTTTCTCTGGTTCCTATTGTACTTTTCAAAGACTCCACGCAGTTTGCCACTCATTGTTTTCAAGTGTGTTATGACTGAATTCTCAATGCTTGCCTGCTTCCTTAGGGGACAGGCAGTATTCTTAAAGAGAGAAACATGTTTCTTCCTATTTTCTGAAGAGTCTAGCACTGTGTTTCACGCAAATGAAATTTTAAATAATTGTGGAATGAGTACTTTTTTACTGCTTTTGTGTCCACTTTACAGACTAAACAATTAGATGACTAAATTATTAAAGCAATCATTAATCTATTGATCCAACCAATTGATTGATTCAACCTATTAGCCTTCCCTTTCTAAGTCTCATTACTGCCACTTCTTTAGTGTTTCTAATATGCAATTTACAACTCTCAATAGTTTGCATATGCTATCTCAACTAATTTTCAAAACAACTCTGAAGAATAGGCATAATTATCCTCTTTTTTAAGAAAGACACTGATGTCCAGAGAGTAATTAGAGAGAAAGTAATGAAAATAAATAAGGAAGAAAGTAAGTAGGCCTTAGACCTGTGGATAAAAAGGACAGAGCTGTGAAATTATCAATTTACATGTGACAGGTAGGACTTTGCACACAAATCTTCATCCTAGCACACTTAAATGTTGATGAAACTGCCCAAACTTTATTCATTCATGTTATTAATTTAATTTTGAAGACCTGAATGGAAAAAGTATTGGTACTTGTTTTACAAAAATTAAAACACATCTAAAATAAAACTTTTGAGAATTTCATCCCTTTGGTGATAGCCATACTATCAGTAAATACCTGCATTGCTAAAAGTCTTCTATCAAATTTAAGACTGCTTATAATTTAATAGGTCACTCTAATGATCTGTTTTGAATGAAACAATGACATAGCCATTTATAAATTCGAAAATATTCTTTTAAAAAAACTTCGTAATATTTATTTATTTTTGAGAGAGAGAGAGACAAAGACAGAGTGCAAGCAGGGGAGGGGTAGAGAGAGAGGGAGACAGAATCCAAAGCAGGCTCCAGGCCTTGAGATACCAGCACTGAGCCCAATGTGGGGCTTGAACTCACAAACTGTGAGATCATGACCTGAGCTGAAGTTGGATGCTTAACTGACTGAGCCACCCAGGTGCCCAAGAATATTCTTAATAAAACAATGTTCTTTTCATTTACTCTTAGTAGCATTCTAACATTTAAATTTAAATTTTATGTTACATTTTTATTTGGAAAAAAACTTCACAGTACTAACACAGCTTCCAAGTGCCATAAAGGCTTTAACTTAAAAAAAGTTCTTTTTTAATTTTTTTCAGGTTTATTGAGGTATACTGGGCAAATAAAATTATAAAATATTTAAATGTACATGATGGTTTGATATACATACATATCATGAAAGCATTCTCAACATCAAGTCATTAACACATTCATCACCTCACATATTAAGTTTTTCTTCTCCCCATATTCCACGTATAAATGATACTATAGAGTATTTGTCTTTCTCTCTCTGGCTTATTTCATTTGGCCTAATGCCCTTCAGGTTCATTCACATTGTCACAAATGGCAGGGATTCCTTCTTTTATGAGCCAGAATAATACTGTTTATGGGTTTTTCTTTATGATTACCATGAGGCTCACATAAACTATATTTATATATTTATATTTTCAAGATAATTATATGCTGATAACAACTTAACTTCAGATGTATGCAAACATTTTATATTTTATTCCTCTCTCGACATTTAAAAAATTTTATGTCATAATCTACATGCTTTTATATTGTGTATCCATTAATAGGTTGCTGTATAATTATCTCCTAATCGTCACACTAAAGTTATAAGTGATTTACTCACCATTGTTACAATATTTTCATATTCTCCTAATCGTCACACTAAAGTTATAGGTGATTTACTCACCATTGTTACAATATTTTCATATTCTGAATTTATTTATACACTTACCTTGATAAGTGAGTTTTATACTTTGATATGTTTTCATGATACTAATGAATGTCCTTTCATTTCAGCTCAATGTACTCATTCTCTTTCTCATTTCTTATAAGGCTGTTCTAGTGATGATGAACTCCCTCAGCTTTTGTTTCTGTCCTGAAATGACTATCCCTCTTCTGCAAATCTGAAGGATGACTCTGCTGGGTTGCATATCCTTGGTAGGACATTTCTAACTCTCTGAGTTTGAATATATCATCCTACTCCCTTCTGGGCTACAAAACATTGGCTGAAAAATCTGCTCATTGTTTAATGTGGGTTCCTTTGTATGTAACAGGTTGCTATTCTCTTACTTCTTTTAAAAATCTTTTCATGTCTTTAGTTTTTAACAATTAATTATATTATGTCTCAGTGTGGATATTTTTGCATTCATTTTATTTGATAGCCTCTGGCCTCATGGATCTGGAAGTCAATTTCTTTTCCCAAATGAAGGAAGTTTTTCAGCCATTATTTCCTTAAATGGGTTTTCTGCCCCTTTCTCTCGTCTCCTTGTTGAATACCTATAATGCATAAATTGGTCTATTTGATGGCATGCATAAGTCTCTTATGCGATCTTTGTTCTTTTCCATCCCTTTTTGGTTTTACTTCTTTAATTAGATGAATTTCACTGTCCTGTGTTCAAGTTCACTGATTCATTCTTTAGATTGATCTAGTTTATTTTTGGTCCTCTCAATTTGCATTTCTATATTTTTCAGCTCTATGATTTCTGTTTGTTACTTTATTGCTGGAAGACGTTTCTGAACTCACTAAAGTCGAGAAATCTCCTTGTGATGTAGGGCGAATTACCAGGGTCCCACAGTCAGATGGTGACTGATATCCACCCCCCACTCAATTATTTTTGCTTGAGCACCCACCCCTAAGGCACCTTGCTGACTGGTATCAGGAGTGACTCGCCCCCTCATCCTAATATATACTAATTGTACCTTGTGAAGGAACTTATTATAGAAATTTCTTCTTTTGTGTTTATGGGAGCAAATATTACATTTCCTAAGAAACCTGTTTTTCTTCCCCTCAAGAAAACAGGCTATTGACCCATGCTCACAAAGAACTAACTTTTGCTTTTGCTATGCTAAAAACATTGCTTTCTATTTGAATGCTAAGGATGCCTTCCTTCCCCATATGAGAAGCATCTAAGTCACCCACATCAATCACTATTGATAAAGATTATGCACGAGTCTTCCACCAATCTCTGTTCTGGGAAATTTTTATATACCAAAGAATTTCTCCTCAGAAATGATTGTCGAAGGCAATTGCCACTTCTGTTTTATACCCCATACATTTTTTCAATACAGAAAGCTGACTCTCTGGTCAGTGCAGAGATGCCTGACTGGAGAGCAGAGATGATGGTCTTGATGATCAGAAAGCAACACATGGTGTTATGCCCCAAGATTTCTTTTTCATCCCCCAAAACCAGAGACCACCAGGGAGACCAAGTCACGCATGCAAAAGCAAAGGGCTTTATTTCGGGTTTAGGCTCGCCGGACCTAAACTCGGGCTCACAGACCTTACCAGCACAGTGGATCCATGTGGAGAGCCCCCAAAAAAGGCGGGGTAGGGCCTTTATGCGTTTGGGAAGGGGGAGTTACAGGAAATTGTGACACAGGTACAGGGGTCCAATCCTTATTATACAATATTATTGACAGCAGGTTTATCCAATTACAACATTTAGAGTGTTAACCAATTACAGAGTGGACCCAGGACCCTCAAGTAGCTTAGGGCATAGCTTCTATCTTTAAGCCTGCCCTTAGAAACGTTAAGGGTGTTAGCTGGCCTTTCCTGATTGGGTGTTACAAGGGTGGTCCCTCCTGCCTTGGGCAACGTGTGCCCTTCTATTGTCTAATGATTAGAGTCAGCTGGGTTCAGACCTGCGTCCTTACAATGGCTCTCTCATTCCCTCCCCCTTTTGTTAACTCTCATCTCTCTTGTGCCAACACCGTCCATCCTTCAGGGAACCCTGGACCTGCTGGAGCTGGACTCTGGCAATTTATTCTATTATTTATCTTTTTGTTGAAATTCTCTTAGTTCATGAATTATTGTCCTGACTTCAGTGAGCATCTTTATGACAGTTATTTTGAATTCTCTATCCAGTAAATCATCTATCTTCATTTCATTAAGATCAGTTGTGGAAATTCATCTTTGTCTTTCATTTGGAACATAATCTCCTATTTCTTTATTTTACTTAAAGCTTTGTGTTGTTTTCCACACACCAGATAAAACAGCATTTTCTTCGAGTTTTGACAGAATGGTCTTGTGTGGCAGAGGAACCTCTTTAATTAGCCTGGCCCAAACTCCTGGTGGTCTATATACGCAACAAGAATGATACCAACTTCTCAGGGCCACCTGGGTGGATCAGTCGGTTAAGCGTCTGCCTCTGGCTTAGGTCATGATCTCACAGTTCATGAGTTTGAGCCTCACAATAGATTCTCTGCTGTCAGCACGGAGCCTGTTTGTGATGCTCTGTCCTCCTAGCTCTCTGCCCCTCCCCCACTCACACCTTTTCTCTCTTATTTCAAAAATGAATAAACATATTAAAAAAGACTGATTCCAACTTTTCAACTATTTTCTGAATAGCCATACATTTTTATAATTAAATGTTGCTAGCATAAATGGTTTTATTTTAAAATAATATAAAATATGACAAGAGAGAAAAGATGTACTTATGAATTGAAAATATGCATTATAGGAAAAAATATATTAGCCTTTTGGTGATCTGAAGCATTAACTTCAGAGTAACTGCTAAGTACCAGAAAGCTTCAAATTTACAGGATGTAAATATAATTAGAAAATATCAAACTGTAATACTTTAAAGTAGAAGGCTTCTGGACATTCTGAATGTTAATGAAGTATTTTAAAGCATAGTGTCATTATTTAAAAGATTTAAAATATGTTAAAGAATTTGAGAAAATGTTTAAATTTCAAGTGCACCTGATGATTTTAGAAAGAGGCATCGAAGCTGGCATCGTAAAGTGATTTTTCAAAATTCACATGTAAGTCACTTTTCCTCCCAGCACTTAACACATATTGCTAGAAAATTGTTTTCAGAAATTACATTTAGTTATCATTTTATTAATGTATCTTTGCCAGAATTGAGTTTCAATAAAAAAAAGTATGGTGCGGATAATATGCCCACAACATATTAACAGAAAAGTTTAATAATCAAGTTTTCTTATGAACTTAAAAACAAACTTTCAGCTTTTTCATTAACAGGGAAACAGTCCTTATTAGAATGGTTTGGATCATGGATATCTACCAAAGAAATGTAAATTTGGGGCTCCTGGTGACACATTCAGTTTAGTATCTGGCTTTTGATTTGGCTCAGGTCATGATCTCATGGTTCTGGGTTTGAGCCACATGTTGAGCTCTGTCCTAACAGTGCAGAGTCTGCTTGGGAGTCTCTCCCTCTCTCTGTGCCCCTCCCCTGCTTGCACTCTAAATCTCTCCCTCTCTCAAGATAAATAAATGTTTAAAATTCTGTAAAAGAAATTCAAACATTAAAAAATACTTAAATTAACAAAAATATTTAGAAAATTGTTTTTCTTTCTTTATTTATTTTTTTTAATGTTTTATTTATTTTTGATACAGAAAGAGACAGAGCATGAGAGGAGGAGGGGCAGAGAGAGAAGGAGACACAGAATCTGAAGCAGGCTCCAGGCTCTGAGCTAGCTGTCAGCACAGAGCCTGACACGGGGCTTGAACCCACAAACGTGAGATCTGACCTGAGCCGAAGTCGGAGGCTTAACCGACTGAGCCACCCAGGCGCCCCTAGAAAATTGTTTATTTTTGTTATGATTTACATAAAATACAGAAATATTAAATTTCAAAGAGAAGTATAATTAACAAAACATCTTTTATAGGTTGTATTATAAAGCCATGAGGCATATATTTTCTATGATAAGAAAATACCTAATATTTTATTTATTGCATTCTGTAAATATAAGAAACTATTTACCAAATAAAATTAATATCTCTGTTGGATTAGCTATATGTAACTGCCAACAAGGAAAGTACAGATGGTCTTTCAACTACAATGGTTGAACTTAAAATGTTTCAACTATATAGGGGTTTGCAAACAATATACGTTCAGTGGAAACTGTACTCAAATTTTGAATTTTTTTAACATTTATTTATTTTTGAAAGACAAAACGAGACAGAGGAGACAGAGCACTAGTCAGAGAGAAGCAGAAAGAAAGAGAGAGAGAGAGAGAGAGAGAGAGAGAGAGAGAGAGAGAGTCATAGAATCTGGAACAGGCTCCAGACTCTCAGTTGTCATGACCTGAGCCAAAGTCAAATGCTCAACTGATTGAGCCACCCAGGTGCCTCTCGAATTTTGAACTTTGATCGTTTCCTGGGCTAGTGACATGTACTACAGTGTTCTCTCATGATGCTGGGTGGCAGCAAGCCCCAGCTCCCAGGCAGTGACCATACACTTCCAACCATTCTGCACCCACACAAACATTCTGTTTTTCATGTTCACATTTTGTAGTATTTAATAAATCACATGATATATTCAATACTTTGTTATAAAATATTTTTGTTAAATGATTTTGCCCAACTGCAAGAAACTCTAATTGTTCCGAGTATGTTTAAGGTAGGCTGGTGAAGCTGCAATGTCTAGTAGATTAGGTATATTAAGGCATTTTCAAGGTACAGTATTTTCAATTTACAGTGGGTTTAATAGGATATAACCCTGTTGTCAGTTGAGGAAGATTTGTATAGCTTTTGTTTCTTAATCAAAACTTTGTTTCATTTTCAGTATACCACTGTAGGCTTCAGTAGCTTGTTAAACCCGATTATGTCATTCTGTCAAAAATTCTGACAATATACTGTAGAATATTTTTCAAAAGATTTTTAGTACTGAAATTTTAATAGAGCTTATTTAAGAACTCCTTATTAGATTTTCTTCTTCCTTGGGAAAGAAATGGAATGAACTAACATTTCATTCATCTCCCTTAATGATTTCAAGGTCACTGAGAATAGAAAGTAAGCTAAGAAAAGTTTCTGAGGATTTTTTGGATATTTTTGTAGCTGGACTTATTGCATATTGAAAAGTAAAGAAACTACTGAAATGCTCCAATACACAATGTCTAGTCAACATTATTTAACTTCAACCTGAAGAAGCAAAATGCATACTCAATTTGTTAATCTTGCCTTTGTTACTACTTGTCAGAGTTATGCCTAGATCTAGTGTTGTGATCTTAATACTTTAATACCTTTTATATTGTGCACAGCATGCTGAAAATAATAATTAAGACATCGAGGAAATATATATCCCTCAATATGAGCAAAAATAAACATTCAACAAAGACTTATTTTTAATTAGAACTAGAAAAAGGAGCAAGAACAAGCAGGATGAGAAGAATGAAGAACACTAGTGATGGAGATATATTTAGAAATTATAAGAGATAGTAACAAGGTAAATTTATGTTATGGTTAACATTACATTTATGGATTTGTTGAGGTAGATATGGTTTCAGAGATACTGGGCAGGGATAAGGTACCAACATAAAAATTAACATACCAGTCTTTCTAAGTGATATATAGAAACCAATTGGAAAATCATCTTTTGTTCTGTGCAAGATAGTTCTACAGTGCACTTAAAATATTACGTTATGGATTTATTTTCCCCACTGATCTGTAAGCCACTTGAATGGTGACAGCCAGAGCCAATGTCTTAGTTAGATTTGCTTCCCCAATGTCTATTACTGAGTTAGGCACCTAGTAGGGGTTCAATTCGTTTTTATTGAAATTAATGGGAAAACCTTAATAGCAATGCTGTACTTTTTAGCTTTGTAATATTTGATCTTTTTAATATTCCTACTATGCAGGAATATTTTTCAGATAATGGGAAACAGCAGACAATTTTGTAATTTGTGTATTTGGTAACTGTTCTTGTGGTGCTTTTATTTTCTATCCTGGTTAGCTAGAAATAAAAGAAACCTAATTGGGCCTCAGAGAACTTAGGATACAGTGCCATCTTTCCTACTTATGTTTCTTACAAACCACAAGAAGACAATTAACTTTTTCATTTTTCTTTTTACTTCCGAAATTGTGTGTTTCTGTAAAAGATAAAAACTATCTTCAGGGCAAATTTTGGGTTTCATATTTTCTAAGGTTATTAGCTCCACTTTTAAAGTTGAGACTGGGTAATAAATTCAAACTCCAGTAATATTCAGAAAGTGCAAAATGGCAATAAATAGGTCATTCAACACACATGTATAGTAATAAGTCACTCATGTCTGGTCCAATGTATACCAGTCACCTTACCTGTGCCTATTGGGGTAGCCCTGGATTTTGTAATCAGCAAATCCAAGCCTTCTGCCAGAAGAAACTACAATGGTTGAAAAGCTGCAGATGACTAATGAAAAAGCTAAGTATAGAGAACAAGTCACAATGTGACTATCCACACATCCATAATTGTCATTTATCAGAAAAATGAAAACTGGTGTTTGTAAGTCCCTGAGAAAAGCTGAGGGTTCTCTCCTTACTCCCACCACTGTTTTTTATCATGGTTGTGGGAATTAGAGATAATGCTGGGTCAACATTAAGCCTATTGGATTGCAGCAGTAAAGGTTTGCAGTGTCATGAGAAGGAATTATAGCATTCAACTTAAGTTTCGGTAGTTTCCCATTGTTTCTGCCCCTTATTTAAAAACTGACTGGTGGTTGGTTTTGACATGGGTTTGTGAGTAAGTTATGACCAGGGCACTAAAATTTATCAGGTACATTTCTTTCCAGAAACAGCTAATGAATTGTATTGATCTTCTACCACATTTGTAATCCACAAGTTTCTTCATGGAGTTATCAGGATCCCATATTATTGAGAATAACTTCACTAATGAGAACAAAAAAGGCTCATACAAGGCCACGAAACTATACAAATTCTATTGTGTTTCCTCTCAATCTCCTTGTCATTTTTTTAATATACTGTTTTAGTTATTTTCTTAGTGGTTGTTCTGAAGATTAAAATTACCATCTTAGTTTATAGCAATCTAGTTTGGATCAATAGCAATTTAATTTCAATTGCATATAAGCTTTGCTAATGTATAGTCAGTTCTATCCCATTCTTCATCCTTTGTCCTGGTGTTTACAGATTATATCTGTATCTATTGTGTGCCTATCAACACAGGTTCATAATTTTTAGGTTATGCATTTTCCTTTTAAATCTGATGGGAGCAAAATAAGCATTATAAATAGAAAATACATATTTCTAATGTCTTTTATGTGTACCTGTGGTTTACTCTTATTGACACTGTTTCTTCAAATGTATTTTGTGGAAAGTGTTTTCCACACTGGGTGACCCCGAGGTAGCTGTTCAAGACTGTCTTCCAGGTGGGAGTCCCACTGGAGACCACCTGACAAGTCGAGATAATGACAATTCTTTGAAAACTACTCTGAAGGAGTTCCAACCCTATTCTGCCTCCTCTGGTGGCTGTCAGGCTTTTGGTGTCCACTGTACTTCCAGGTTGCTGGTTTTATTTTCTTTTTTTGTTTCTCCTTTTCCTTTTTTAATTTCTTTTTTTATATAATTTATTGTCACATTAGGTAAGATACAGTCTATGCAGTGTAGTGTTAACTTTGGGAGTAGATTCCCATGATTCATCACTTACATACAACACCCAGTGCTCATCCCAAGTGCTCTCCTCAATGCCCCGTACCCATTTTCCCTGCCCCCCGCAATCTCCCTCCCTCATCAACCCTCTGTTTGCTCTCTCTACTTAAATGTCTCTTATAATTTGCCTCCCTCTCTGTAACATAGGTTGCTGTGTTTCAAGACTACCACAGAGCTGGAAGGGAGGATAGGTATTAAGCACCCACTCCCTCACTTCTCCCTCTGCTATCAAGATTTTGACATTTGTATTTAATAAATCCTTCCTGCATCCTTATAAGCCTTAGGTTAATTGTCAGAGTTGTGAAAAAGTTGATTCTAAACATTTAACAAAATTATCATTATAAAGAAAAATATTTTTGGAGGTTCTTACTCTGCCATTTTTGCTGACATCATATTTAGTGTTTTAAATAGTTACTTATTTTGGAGTAGGAGAATATCTGGTACTTTTGTGTAATTGGTATTTATTTGTTCATTCTCATTTACTTGATGTTATTCTGTGTTAGTGTGAGTGAGCAACAAAGTAGATTAAGCAAAATTTAAAACACAAAATACAATGGTGAGAACATTTTTGGCTTTGAATTTGGCATAGCTTTTGGGTAAACACAATTGAAATAATGTTTTGACTATTTCAGAGATTTGGAGGGATTGTAGCCCAACATTTTTTCTTATAGATATTAGGAGGTTTTACTCCTAATCTCCTTGGTTTAAATAGTTGAATAGTATTGGTACAGGTGGTGAAGTGGCCCTGTGTAAGGGTGAGTAGAAATGATATGATTGACAGTCTTCTGATGGATATCGTTCTGATCTACTTCAAGGAAGGTAATGGTTCTGCTGATTAATGTGAGTCTAGTCCATAGTATTCTCCCTAATTATCAACTTCCCCTCACAGGCTAGTTTTTAAAACAGAACAAGGCCCAGATTCCAGCCACAGAGATTATAACTCAGTTAGTCTCAGGTGGAGCACTGACAATGTAATTTTTAAAATTCTTACAAGCAGCTAATATTTAGAAAAATTGTGTTAAAGACATGAAAAGCTCCCTCGAAGGACTTCTTATTTCCACCCCCAAAAACAAATAAAGAAGTGTTGATAACCTTAAATCAGGATCTAGGCTGTTTCTTAGGCTCTGGTATTGAGCACAAATTACCAGTGTCCTTTTAAAGACCCAGAATGCATAAACTGGACCATATTATCACAGGTTTTAAAGGAAACCCACTACCTCTCTTCTTTTGCGTGCCCTTGTTCCTTTCCTTGAAGTTCAAATAGTAAAAAAATAAAATAAAATAAAAAGATTTCAGTTTAGAAGATACAGAAATGGAGGCTACTTGACATGTTTTCTTTCCAGTTCTTAGATCTACCTATGTCTTGTCAAGACAAATTTTTTAGCTTTACATGGCTCAACTGATATCATCAGGACTATCTGTTTTCAACCATTCCTCGGCAAGTTACTGCTAAGTATGGCATTGCTTGGCCGCATATTCTGTGCATCTACCCATTTATATTCCTCAGTGACCTTGTGGTTACCAAAGTACATTTTGTTATAAAGGATCCCAACACTCCTTTAGGTATAGTTGGATTTAGTTTACTGTTTTATTTAGTCAAAGTTTGGGTTTACTTGTTGCAGCCGGGAGAACACACAAGGGAAGAACAGGCATCTCAGAAAGATGGTGATAGCATGGATTCATTACTAGACATTAATTTGTAACAGGTGATTTTGAAAGAACACAAAAAAGTGGGGTTTCTTTGCCCTGAAATGGGTGCAATTAAAAAAATGGTGTTAACTATGTCATTGGTTACCGTAACATCTTTTATTTAGGATATGCACAGAACAGAGAGGGTGTCCAGTGTACCTGATGAAAAAGCATTAGTCAGTCTTGTTTGTTGTGTGCTCTTGTTTTGTCTGTGCTCAGACACCATTGCAGAACGGTCTTGTTTTGATGTTTCTCAATTATAGTCATTTTGTCTTGATGTTCTGTGAAACTGTTTATGTGCATCAGGGACACATATGGCCAGCTCTTAGCAGGTGGCTAAAAGGAATGCATTTTTCTTTTGCACCTCTATTAAAGTATCTGGTGTGTGTTTCCTTCTGCTGATTAGATTCTGAAACAGCAGGTTTCATCAATACTTTATAAAAAAACTAAATGACTTCATAATAGATACTTTTGGTTAGCCTTCATCTATATTTTCTTAAACCATGTCACTGCTTAGGATATGAAAATTATAAAACTGATGGTGAGAAAGGATGACTAAAATGTCATATTTCAGCTAATTAGAAATCTGCAAGATACAACATTGGGTTAAAAGTAGAGGATATGACAAGTGTTGGGTGATAATTTAATTTCTAAAGCATATATGCAGGTGAGAAACAATAGGAAACTATTTCTAGGCACAAATTTAATTAGCAAGAAAGCCTGAGTAAAATAAAGGTGATAAGGTGTTTTGTTATCTTTGAGTTGATGCTGTCAGGAAGGGACACCTTCATAATCATTCTCCTTGCTACCTTCTTCCATTATGGGGGTGCTAAGATGCTTTTCCTGTGTACATCTATCTGTTCCATCTTTGCCCTAGATACAATATCTTCCTATATTCACTGGGCTCTCCATTTATAAAGTACATATTTTTCTTTATATATAATTATACTTTCACTCTCCAAATGTAATTTCCTTATTATTTTTGTTTGATTTTTGTTTATCATCTTGTACCTATAAAGTCATTTTATAAACCTAGGAATCATCTTTAACCATTTCCCCCTTACTTCCTGATTGAGCTTTTAAACAATTAAAGAATCATTCTTCTCTCTACATGCTCACTACAACAGCCTGAACTCAAAAACATATCATCTCTATATTTCATCATAAATTATATCAATATTTTAGATCTATATAGAAAATAAAATATAACAAATCATCTGTATCTAGTAATAGCAAATCTACCATCCAAGCCTAATGCTTTTCCACGATTAGATCAGAGTAAACCACAATAAAATGTTGACAGACAGCTGAACCCTGCAGTGTGACTTCCTCATCTCATTCCTTCATTCCATTTCTCCTTCCCCCAGTACTATCCCGTAGGCAGACCTCTGCTCTAGATGCCATCTAGCCACCTACACTCTAGTCTTATTTACTTCTATCATTTATTCACTTATATTTCAGACTGAACAATCACAAACAAAATCCAAGTGAGTCAAATTTCCAGGTTTAAAACTCTTCAATGATTCCTTGACTTCTATAATATGAGGTTTATGTCTCCTGCAATGGACTTATCAGATCGGTGAGATCTCCCTTTGCTAATAAATTCATGCTCTTGCACTAGCCAAGATGCATGGTTAAACATAAAAACACATGTTTAGAAAAACTCTGTGTAATAGTACTCAATGAACAGTAGATTGAAAAATAGAGCCACAGAGTTGTCATTAGCAAGCCATGTCCCATTGGCAAAATCATTTAACTTTTCTGTGCCTAGTGTCTTATCTATAAAATATGACAAACATTAGTTGTCACAAAATGCAAACATATACACAGGGAGGATTTCTGAAGGAAATGTTTAAGCTATTTGACAAATCAAATATTTCAGCAATAAAATACTTGAAACTTCAGTCTGCATTTTTATCTAGTGAGAGAACTAATACTTGTAAAGTGCATATTAGACTATCTAATTTAATTATCTCACCTTTTAAAATATAGTTACTACTACCATCAATTAATGGATGAGGAAACTCAAGCTTAAAGCATTAAGTTCATTCATGTAGCTAACCAATCATTATTTATTGAGTATCTATTTCGTGTTGGAAAATTTTGTAGCAACATGGATACAAGTGTGAATAGATTTAACATATAAGGAATCACAGTGGGCTCACAGTAAGTAATTTGTGGGCTCCCATTGAAATCATGTAGGTCTTACTCCAATGCTGTTTAATATCTCAGTTTGGACTCTATAGCAGATTTCCAGGCAGAAAAAGATGCTTAGTAGAAAGATAACTTTAATTCTTTTTCAAATGTGTGGAGGATAATCAAAACAATGGCAAGGTATGAATATTGTGTAATTAGAGGTAACAATAAACTGTAAAGTCAGATGGAGTGCAAACAAGTAGACTTTCATGTACATCATGCTTCAATAACTTTAATCATCTCCAAATTTTCTGAATTTTTCTTTGAAGTTCCTGTCAAATTTGCTCTGTCCTTTGCTTGGAGTGCCAACACTCTAAGCTTGCATCGCTTTGTTCTTGGATGCTGAAATGACCTCCTGATGGACATTCTTTCTTATCTCCACCTTCCAGTTCATCCTGAATTGCACGTCATAAAAGCAGAATTCAGAATGCCAATTCCATGCTTCAATCTGCCTGACGGCTTTTTATGCAACATCAGGTGTAGTCCAAGGTTCTCATCTTAAAATTCAAGGCTTGTCATCATATCACTCTCCTAAAGCTCAGGACGGACTGCCTAGAAGTACACACTTTTTTTCCCACCGAGGCAGGTCCCCTTCCCAAACACTCTTCCTTTCTTATTTCCAACTCGGCTCACCCATGAGAAGTGCTTCTTTCCTCCTTTAGTCAGATCATATACAATTATTATGCTTCATGAGGTCATGCCTCTTTTATGAAGTCTTTCTTGATAATTTTAAACCATCTGCTTTTTTTAACTTCCAAATGACAGAATTTTATAACTCAAATTATTTGTAGAACTCTTGTCTAACCTCTGTATATTTAAATGTGAAAACATAGACATCTAACTTGTTACAGATTAAAACTAGCCTCAGGTTGTTACATTTTCAGTTTAAGATTTCCCTAACATCCTCTTTCTCTAGCTATTGATCATATCATCTTATATTGTTCTTTAATTATTATAATACTAAGTGTTTTTTTCTTCAAAGGGCTGCAAATGTCTTGAGAACTGGTATTATAGCATATGTATTCTTTAAATTATACCTTAAAAGTATTTATTTAAACATAGTACCTAGATTTTTTAACTGATAATTTCCCTGAAATAATTTTACAAAAATAGCTCTGAGCCAAACTCAGCAAAAGAAGAAAAATAATCAATGACATAAGTTGTAAATATAGACACCGATAATCATTTCATCAAAAAACTCTCCTAAAAAGATTGCAGGTAATTTGGAACATTGTTTTCAAAAGAGCATTTTCTCATTTAAGAATCATGGTTAAGGGATATAAGAATATAATCCAAGATAATTTAAAAACAAGTATGTATATCTTGTATTTAAGTTATCTGTATTATATAACTCACAGTAAAAAGTATTAGAACATAATACTATTAAATGTTCATTGGAATGTTTCTAAATTTGACAGGTTTTACACTGACTGATATATTTATTAGAAATGCCTAAATATACATATTTGCACATATTGTAAAAAATTCCATTCATCTGTGAGTTAGAAATCTAATAAGGTAAAGAGAAAAGGGAGAAGTTTAACAATATAAGAAATGTTTTCCAAATAATTTATCATAGACAAAGAATCCTTCAATGATTATATTCAAATTTAGGTATTTATTTTACTAAGAAGATTAAAATCTCTCCCTATAATTTCTTGTTCCTCTGATTTTCTTTAAAATTGAAACAAGAAAATGCTTGATATTTAATTGATGTGGATCTCCTTTTTCCCAGGAATTATTGAAACTCAGGTTAAAGGAGTAATTTAATTTAAAATCCACACATTGTAGTATAACATATAAGGTTCTTATTTGAATTCACTGTTTGCCATGCATTAAAAAGCACTATTTTAAGGCTGTGGAAGATGTTCCCATAGTATCCCGAAGCACCGATTTTTTAGAAGGATTTGTGGCCTTCTGTGCCACTGATGATAAGGAATTTCATTGTTCTTGCTTTCATACTCAGCTTGACCTATTCATCCTAAATAAGCTAATCTTGGAGAGTGTTTTCTTTCAAGCATAAAATGATCAACACAGGGATGGAAAGCAAATCGACCACCATGCATACAAAAACTGATATCAGGGCCAACTAGAGGCAGAGGGTTAGAGCCATGAAGGAATTTCAAATCTACCTCCCCCTAAAATCAAGACATCCATTTTAAGAAATACTGCTTGAATAGTAATAATGTATTTGAAATTGACGTTACATAGAATATGACAGAGATACCCTTATATAACATGCAACTGTTGACAAGGTTTTGATTTGAAGATAAAATTACCTAAGAAAAGATAGTGTTAAAAAGAACAAAAATACGGGCACTTGGGAGGCTCAGTTAGTTGGCTTGATTTTGGCTCTGGTCATGATCTCATGGTTCGTGGGTTCAAACTCCACTGTCAGTGCAGAGCCTGCTTGCTCGCTCGCTCTCGCTCTCTCTCTCTCTCTCTCTCTCTCTCTCAAAATAAAAAATAAACTTTAAAAAAGTAGAAGAAAAATAAAAGGATGAGAAGAACTTTTCAATATGATGTTATGGGTTCCTGCTTTCTTTAGGGATTGCTCTTGTAATTGAAATCAAATTGAATTCAGAGTATGAAAATATCTTCTTTGATAAAGGAAAAGACTTGGCCAAGAGTCAAACAAAGTTTTCTCCTAACTCAGCACATCTCCCTAAATGCACTATTAACACCTACCATCTGGAAGGAAGCTTCCACCAACTAATGATCTGCCTCATTAATATCAGGAACCGAATCCATAGTCCTAAAACCACCCTGAGCTGGAATGATTCGTGTTCTAAAAATCATCAGGGCTTTTGATAAGAGCTACATCAAAGAGCTTCAAGTCTAGCCAACTTAGTTGGATCTAAGTCCAGAATGGATGCTTTGCATGGACAGACATATGGGTATACAGAAGATGGAAGAACACTTTGCATACAAAAGTATTGGGTTGTCTCATTAGTGTATATTTTTATTGTAATGTAAACAATATCTCTTGGGGGATAGCTTTTCTTTGTTGGATCAAAATATTTTATTTAAACTTGAAAATATTTGCAGTGGAAGAAACATATCCCTCAGCCAAGTCCTTAAGCTTGAGCTGAGTAATTGCAACAGAAATATTAAGGTTATATTATGATTAACATATTCAAATGTTTTCAATTTCTCACCCAAGTGTTATAATGGTAACAGGGTGCTTCATCTTTTAAATAGTATTTGAAAGCCAACAACTGATTGATTTATAGAACATAGATTAGCATTAACAGAAATTATGACTTATTCACAAAGATAAAAGAACCTCATACCAGGATACTGTATGGTGTTCCCTCAGAAGCCAAGCCCATATTTCTATTCTTGCATGTGGAAAATAAATAAAAATCTGACTAAATATCTATTTACTTTACTAAAAATATCCTGGAGTCCATTCTTAATAGAAAATTGAGGAGGTGATACCTGTTCTTTTGGAATAAAATCATTTGAATTAAGTATCCCAAATATAATTGTACATAATTAATAACTAGCTTAAACCATCACACCATTAGATTAATCTTTATTTCATTTATTCTAATATCTAATCAGTGGAATAATTCTGGGAATCTGTGGGACTAAGACTAACACACACAGGTTTTGAAGAACATTTCAAATTTTAAACTGATTAACCTTAAATATTTAATTATTGTGTCATATCTAAAAGTTTTGATTCAGCTTTAGAGAAGTAATTTTTGCAAGACACATACACATAGATTATATACATTTAGTTACTATGGTAACCAGTAGATTTAGAAATCAATTTGCTGCATCTGTGAGTTTTTCCTCAAGAAAGTGAACATGAAGTTTGTTTCCAATGACAGATTTCTGCCTGTGACTGCTTTCTTACCCTAATGAAGAAATGGTTTTGTAGACCCTGAGTTGTTTTAAAAGCATACAAGACACAGAGACTGAGTTGAGTACTTCTTGAAAAGAAATGTAACTCTTAATACAAAAATCCTAACGCACAGAATAAATTGAAACTTTTGCATACACAAGAATACCTTATATAAACAATATCAGTAGTAAATCTGTGACACATATTCCTCCCCAAAATTAGGGAGCATAGGTATAAGAGAAATACTTCTCTAATATACTAGATTTCTGAATTCTAATTGTTTCAATTTCACAGTAAATACATTTCTGTATCATAATATAAGTAAAATAGGAATTTATTTCTATCTTAGCACCCGTTCATAGGCTATTTGACTGCCTGCTGAAAGCCACCAGAAGTGATACAGAAACATGAACAAAAAGTTAATAATAATAAAAAAACAAAATAGAAGCCAAATAAAAAACAATAGTAGCCAGACTTATGCAAAAGATCTTTAGAATGAATTATAGGCCAAAAGAATTTGAACATTCAGGATGAGTTAGGATCCCTGTGGTAGTCAGCTCAAACCAATAGATAACTTCTCAGAATAATATTTTTGAAATTTATAAATAAATTACTTAAGACCTTATAGAAAACCAATTATACTTAATTAAATTTATATCCATGAATATTTTGGTGGTATTTGGACCTCATATAAAGAATCTCTAAATGACAAGAAGGCAGTAGAAATTAAAAAAATATATAGATGGACTGCAAATTTACTTGAGGTAGAAATCATAGAGCTTTCCTTTTTAGAATTTACAGAACTTTCTGATGGAAAATATTGGGTGGAGATTATTGAGAGAATGATCTAGTTAACAGAGGGAAGATGCAGTGTCAGGTTAAACAATAGCATGGATGAGTGTAATAATTGGTTGGTAGATCTAGAAAGTATGTCTTTAAAATATTAGTGATAGTAGCCTAGATTCAAAATTTCCATTTTGGCCCCATTTTTGGAATGCCCTGTGAGTTTTCAAAGGAAGATGTCAAACAAGTAGTTGTAAGTTGAATATCAGATGAGAGTGCAGGCTTTAAAAGTACCTTGATAAACCAACAGCATATAGATGGGTTTTAAAACCCATGAACGTGAAAAAGATCATATGGAAGAGAAAGTAGAAAGAAAAAAGGGTCCAGGATTGAGTCCTTAGGTAATTCATCACTTAAATATTGAGCAAAGGGACCACTAAAGGAAACCACAGGGAAAGAATTATGAATTAATTGTAAGCTAATTGAAGAAACTCTTTCCAGAAACAAAGAAGTTGTCCATTGGATCAGTCTCTGAGATGGTGAGTAAAATGAGAATGGATAAGTGACTTTGCTTCAGAAAACTTTAGCTCATTGGTAATGTTTATACAACACACACACACACACACACTGTCTGGTGGTGTGGCATAGGCTGAAATTGAAATGTGTCAAGATGGAGAGTAAATTGAAGGTAAGACTGAACAGGCAGCTCTTTTAGGACGTTTGGCTGGGGAAGAAAGTAAAGAAGTGAATAGTGGCTGATGAAAATAAGGAAAGAAAAGAATGTATGTTTTAGAATGGTAGATAAAAGATATTTATAATCTAACTACAGTAATCTATGGGAGGGAGAAAGACTGATGCCATCATTCTGTGAATAGAACCAAAGAAGTTAACATAAAACTTCTAAAATACATCCTTGAGAGAAACATATTTTGGAGGCTCCAGAATAACTTAAAGGCAAGAAATATGAGGCATTTATTTTTAACACTATCAAAGTAATTGCCACTATTATTCACTATCATTTTTTAAGTGTTTATTTTCCTATGGTCACAGAGTTAGAGATTTTATGAATCGTATCTCTAAACCTCACAGTGGCCTATAAAAAATGTTATTTTTGTTTACACATGAACAAACTGAGGCATCTAGGAGTTAAGTAAAATATGTGTAACATTCAATTCTTTGACATCTCCTCACTATGGACTGAACGTTTATAACCTCTGCAATTCATATGTTGAAACTCTAAGCCCCAGTGGATGGTATTTTGTTGGGAGGGTGGGCTCTGAGTGGTAACTAGGTTAGATGAGGTCATGAGAGAGTTCTCTCAATAGGATCACTCACGATGTATCTAAGAAGAGACCAAAGAGCCTGCCTTCTCACTCCACCATGTGAAGATACAGCAGGGAGGCGGCCATTTGCAAACCAAAACGAGGCCCCTCACCAGAACCCTATTACACTTGCACCTGATCTTGGATTTTCAGCTCCCAGAACTATAAGAAATAAGTTTCTGTTGTTTAAGTCACCCAGTTTATGATATTTTTGTCATAGTACCCCAAGGTGAATAGTATATCCATAGTTCATATATACACAAGACTAATATAATTTAACTTCTTCAGTGCACCTGATAATTATATGAATATTTAATTTTTTTCTAAAAGTTGGTTTCAGGAGAACCAGGTCTGTAAGATACAGCTGTGCATAATACACACACACACACACACACACACACACACACACACACACACTCTAATGTCAAATGTTTGGGAGGTCATGTTACTTTTTTCCAGATAAATTCTAATTTTTGTTGACATTTGCCAAAGAATTTTAATGTAAATCCAGAAAACTCTTATTAGCAAGATATCTCAGATATTCAGATATTCTGATAAGCCAACAACCATTTTGAGTTTCTAAAGGTACATTAGCAAAAGGGATTTCCATGAACCAAGGTGCACATTGTGCATACATGTGTCTGTGGTGACTTTCCTGGATATGGTCACCTGAAAGTTCTTTTCCTTTATACAATCTTATTTTAACATAAAAAAAGTTTCCCTTTTTCTTTTAAACCTCAAGGGACAAAAATTCACCAGGACTTTTAGGAATTACTTACATCTTATTAATCGCTCATTCTATAATTACTATGTAATATATGTATTACACAATTTTTAAGAACAGGCTCTGTAGTTCACATATATCAATTCAAATCACGGTAATCATTTTGCATAGTTTGTATATAACGAAGCAGAAGATCCAGAAATATTACACATCTTTAATAAGTTTATATGGTGTTTAAGTTTCTAACTAAATTTTAAACTCAGCTCTGTATGAATTCCAAGCCCATTGTTTTCCTGTGGTATCATATAGTGATTTCTTTGATCATCTCTTCTACTTTCGTTTGTTCAAACCTCTAATTTACTGGTTCACTGAATTTATTCTTCTCATATCGGGTTGAAATAGAACTTTTTAATAACACAGAAGATAAATGGTCTGTCTCTAACTCAGTGGATAATTTTTTTCCCAAACGGAATTCAAATATTGATATTCTATTGCCTATTTCGTGGGTTGAGGTACCACCAAAAATTTTGTATAAAATAACATTGACGAACAGGATTTTCCTTTTAAGAAAAGGCATCCTACAGTCATTATTAAAGAAAGAAACAAACACCACCCCCCCAAACATTGTGGGAGCAGTCATCCAACATTCCCTTTACCTGTAAAATGAAATGAGAGAGCTTAACTTTTCCCTGGATTCTGTATTCACAGACACAGTCATACACCATCCCTGCAGAGTTCTAGAAATGATTGGCTTTTTTTATTCCCTGGGAGACATTTTCCCCCCGTTTCTATTCCTTGTTGTTTTATTCCTCTGAAAGCTTTTTAAGGCTAGGTGACTTACTCACCTGCAGCTAAAACTTGTTTTCGTAGGGAGGTGGCGAGGTGGTGGGTTTTTCTGTGCCAGTTTAAACTTACTTTATTCTTTAAAAGAAATCACTTTGATTTTCCCATATTTAGAATTATAATCTTCAGAAGTATTTTTAAGACCAATTTCTGCATATTTCTGTGAGGGTTATCTTTGGTTTTGCTAAGCATTCGTACTAGGCTGAATGTTTTATATGCCAACAGTCTCTTTTTGTGTGTGTGTGGTCCCCTAAAACCTTCAAAACACAAAAATACATGTGAGTGGAAGTCATTATTTGGCTTCTTATTGTTAAGTCCACTTATAAAGTCTTGCTGTGGAATTCACTTTCTGTAGGAATTTGGCTACAATGGAGGATTTCCATACTATAATAAGTTCACTACAGAGACTGCTTTTGATTTTTTTTAATAGAAAGACTCACAAGATTCCATTTACTCATTGTTTATAAGTGTTAGTCTATTTTCTTGTTTGATTTATAAATCAACGAGCTTTTTCTCGTGGAATGTTTATTTTAAATGTATTTAATTAAACTGACAGAACTCAAAGATATAATCAAAATGGGTCTGGTATAGAACAGTGCTTTCCAAATAATGCATTCAGATAACCAGGAAACATTTATGTTTTGCAAAATGTTTGATATAGTACTATAGACCTTATTTATGGCTAGCCAAATACTGTCTTGCTTCATGCTATTGTTCTTTCCAAGTAATTAGGAAGATTTATTTTTTTTTTTACTAATTATGTGCTAGACATTTTTTTCATTTAAACAAGTTGATATTGTCTACTATGAAAAATAACACAATTGGCATATTCCAATTTCCTCCCATTCTGCCTACATTAACAGGTGCTGCCATTGCTCTGTCCGTGTCCTCTTAACTAATCATGAAAGTTAGCCCGGTGGCAGTGGAAGAGTGAATAATTCTTGTGACTAAAGTTCCCACACCAAACACCTGTGACTCTCTACCTGAGGACATCCTCTGATTTCCTTGAGCATTCTTTTCCCAAGTGTCCAGTTAACATTTCCTAGAGTGACTTTCAACAAACTTCTACAACTGAATAGGTAAAAAAAAAAATCTCCACTTCTTTGCTCCTCATGGGAACAATTCTGAGTTTTGTTTTATATAGTTTTTCAGGATTCTCAGTTGAATAAATTCCTAGTTGTCCACAGGAGTGCTCCTCTAATTAGTAAGCATTTTATTAGCTTTATTTACTTCCCTCTTAGTTTCTTACTTCCTCACCTACTCCATCCCAGATTTTATTGCCAATGAAGAGGGAGGAATTAAAACATCTCATCTTTGAAGGGGAATGTCTCAGGGAAAGAAAAAAAGGTAGCTGCACAATTCTTATCCTTTTATAAACGTGATGACAACTGGACTTCTTGTTCTTATAAACCACACTAATACTGTTTGCTTGGAGAAGAGTTCTTATTTATAAAATGGTTTAAGGAGGATATCCCTAGTTTACATTTATTTATGGTGAACAAATCCAGAATCTGTGGATTTTGTGACCTATGACTCCCTGGGAAATGCCCAGAAACTATATAATAACCTAGGCTATGAAATGGATATATTTCAGAAACCAAACACTTTCTACTGTATGACATAATCCATTTATCTCACAGGTTACTTCTTTTATTTTTCTAGATTACACAATATAAGTACAAAATACAAAAGAAGGTCCTGGGGAGCAGCTCTCCCCTAGACCTCTTCCCAATTCATCTGTAGTAGTTGGTTGCTTTTATTCTTAAACTTTTTCATAGAGATGGTAATGAATAAGATTGCCTATTTGCATGGAATCTGGCTTTCCCTCTGAACGTTTCTGTTTGTTTATCTCCTAAGAAAATTATCTAGTCAAATATTTGTCTTAGAGTCTGATTTTGGAAAAACAAAGCTAAGATGCTTTCTTTTCTTTTCACTTTACTTTTTTTTTTTTTTTTTTTTTTTTTTTTTTTGCTATTGAGAGAGATTGCAAAGGGCGAGGAGCAGAGAGTGAGGGAGAAAGAAAATCTTGAGCAGGTTCTGCAGTACTCAAGCCTGGCTGGGGGCTTGATCCCAGGAACCATGAGATCATGACCTGAGCCAAAACGAAGAGTCCAATGCTCAACTGACTAACTCAGTTGCTCCTCTTGCTCCTCCCCTGTACCTTCTATGATAGAGTGTGTTTCCAGAAAGTAGATTCTGAGACAAAGTTTGAACATAAGATATGGGTTAAGAAGTGCACTTAGAATACACATTTATAAACAGGATAGGAAGCAGGACAGGGTGGAGAGAGAAGCCAAGCTGAAATGTAAGCCCCCAAACAGCCTAGTTTGAGGATTCTGGGAGCTCTGGAGCTACAGTGGTCCTTCAGTGTTGTTCTAAATTGAGCTGTGATGCTCAGTCATTTATGATTTCCTAGCTTTCACTTGTTGGTGGCAGTGTGACTTGGTCTACAGGACTCTGCACTTGAGACAACCTTTGAAGAAGCAAATAGCTCAAGGTTATCTATCAATAACACTCTCAGCCTTTCAACAGGGTGATTCCTTCACTGAAAGGGTATTGAGGTGGCACACCACAATCATCATATACCTGGTTTTGATGACTTTATTACAGTTTTCTAATACTTTTTTTTTTTTTACTTTTTTCCCTGCTCTTTTTTTTTAAAACTTTGAATATTCTCATTTTTAAAAATTTGGTTATCAGTTTTAAATGAGATAATCAATGGGATTTCACAACCTCATAACTTTCCTTTCCTTTTCCCTCTTAAATATTGTCAATTATATTACTTATGGATCTTCAGAATTGATTACACTTACATTACAGTTTGCTTTATTCTTAGCCTTGTTATTAAATAAATTGGATTGCATGTCACAAATAATTTTGTTTTAATTTCTCAATTCATTTTATGTTCAACTGAAGATTTTAAATTGTTAATTTCCTTAGGAAGGTCTTATAAAACATATTGTCTGGTACATTTTCTATATATTCAAATGTGTTTTCTGATTTATTTTTAAAATGCATTCTATTAGGCAATCTTTGCTACAGCAACAAGCAACTCTAAGCTGTCAGCTGCACATTTGCTGGGATCCATTGACTTAGGTTGGTCCAGTAGGGCTTTATGACTTTTTCACTGTGAGACATAAGTTGGAGGAAAGGTTGCTAGCTGGGTTTTGCTGTTCTTACAGTAGACAACAGAGCATTTAAAAAAAAACTGGTGGAAATACAGAATTCTTATTACATATTCTGTATTTAATTGGACCATATGTTGATATTTTTGCTTACATTTTCCTGGGTAAAGCAGATCATATAGTGAAGTCCATCTGGCAGGAAGTCATATAACAAAGGGCATGGATAGAAATGTGTTGGAAAGGAAAGAGTGAGTGGCTCCGACATAATGCAATCTAACAAGTATATTCCTTGGCAACACTAATTTGGTCATCTCCTTTCTACATACAAAATACACTCACTCCTCTCTGTACCACAGGTGTTTCAGACACACATGACCTTAGGCTTGAAACCCAGAGTCTTATTCATCAGGACGAGATGCAGATTCCCTTTACTTGGAGGCATAAAAATGAAATAGAGACAAATAGTACATGGTTATGAAAATAGAATATGGTAACTGTATCAAATACTTCTATTTGAAAAAGACAATAATGGTAGCTACTGGTTAGAGGCAATTCTGAAATAATCATAGGCAAATATTCCAAGATCTTTTTTCAGAAAGAAGGACTATCCTTTGATTAGGTTAGTTCTACCCATGATAGACACTCTCAGGTCCCAGGTGCCTGGGTGGCTCAGTCAGTTTAGCATCTGACTCTTGATTTCAGCTCAGGTCATGATCTCACGATTTGTGGGTTCAGGCCCCATGTTGGGCTCTGCACCAGTGTGTAGCCTGCTCGGGATTCTCTCTCTCTCCCTCTCTCTCTGCCCCCTCCCCTCTCATGCTCTCCCTCTTGAAAGAAAGAAAGAAAGAAAGAAAGAAAGAAAGAAAGAAAGAAAGAAAGAAAGAAAGAAAGAAAAAGAGAGAGAGAGAGAGAGAGAGAGAGAGAGAGAGAGAGAGAGAGAGAGAGAAAGAAAGAAAGAAAGAAAGAAAGAAAGAAAGAAAGAAAGAAAGAAAGAAAGAAAGAAAACTTAAAAAAAATCTCTCAAGTGCCTTTTTATCCATGGTTTTTGGATGTGCACTCTGGGAGAATTTTTCTGGTTACATCTGAAGAAGTTCTGCTTTTTGCCCATAAAATTTTGCATATCTAAGTGTCTCTTTTAATCCACATTTCAGGTTCATTTCAAAATATGAATTTACTAAATCCTTGTCTGGCTTCTATTTGATTCCAGTCAGATCTAAATGCAAGTGGCCAGACCCATAATACATGCATCTTTCCCTTTAGACTTGACATGAGTACCTGACTATATCTAGTTTCTATATGGCCATCTTTTTGTCTCCTTCTTCTGAGTTATTTTGTTTACCTGAAGGAATTTACTGAGAGTCACATTAATTCAAGCAGGAAGAAAAATATGCATTGTGTCTATTGTTCCTGTTAAAAGTTGAGACCATCTGAAATTTGTTTTTCTTTTTATGAAAGTTTTTTATTTATCTGAAATATAGTACCTTTATTTGGATATGTCTGGTGTTGACTTTTCCACAGTCATTTTATTCCTGAAGAAATTCCTTTATATATTGTGGAGTCTTAGGCAGGAATAAAAGTTGTGCCTAAGATACCAAAAATCTACATCTTTAAAATTTTATTAATAAGTTAACATATATGTTAAATAATGTGTTATTATCCTACTTTGAACATATAATTATGACCCCCCCAAAAAAAAACTGAAAAAAGAACTACCACTGTAGTTTTAAAGCACCTCAAAGACACTAAATTTAATCAATTGGAAGCATACTTGGAGATGCTGTTTTTGGTATGACAGAGTTTGAGTAACTCATAATGTAAAGAAAAGTATAATTTCTAAATTATTAAACATTTATTACATGAGTTTACTTATGCTTTTATTTTAGGAAGAACCAGAATTATGTTGTTAAAATTAATGTCTTCACATAATGTGTTTTATTTACAATATTTCCAATACTGATTAAAGTTCTTTGTTAATTTTTTTGTTACTGTCAATTTGACAAAGCTATTGTTTGATGAAGTAGTAACCCTTGAAATTGTCCAAGAAAGTCATAAAGCACGAGGCTACTGGGTGGCTGAGTCAGTTAAGCATGTGAATCTTGATTCTGGCTCAGGGCACAATCATGGCTCCTGAGTTTGAGCCTCATGTCAGGCTCTGTGCTGACTGAGGGGGGCCTGTTTTGGATTCTTCTGCTCTCTTTCTCCTCACTGGTCCTTGCACTCTCTCCCCGCCCCCCCCCCCAAAAAAACACTTAAAAAATACAGTCCTAGAGCAAGAGTTATAAATAAACTATGCACTTAACATATATTTATATATTATAATAGTGTCACATTAGAGATTATCATTTTATGTAGCATATTTCAAATTGTATAAATTAATCTCATAAATTGCTACCTAATATTGTAATTTTTCATTGTATCTTAAACCCAAGTAGATCAATATGGTACTTCGTAAATTTCTCTTTGTATGAATTTTATGCTTTTGGATAATGTTTCCTTGCTGTATTTCATGGGACATTGCCACTTCAGATTACTTCCTTTTTTAGTTTGATATTTTTTGTCTTGTTCTTAGTGTTTAACAACCTTGAATATAGCAGTCAATGCCTCCAATTTCCCATAATTTCTGGGATAATATATTTACTTCCCTTCTCCAACATGACTGTTTTGCCAGTTCATCTGGCGTTGATTTTTACTGTCCAGCCATGGATTTCACAGATTCTTCTGTCTTTAAATTTTGCTCTTGCTTTACAGAGGTAATTTATTCCTTTTCTTAAGTTTATTTATTTTGAGAGAAAGACAGTGAGAGCATGTAGGGGCAGAGAGAAAAAGAGAGGAAGAGAGACAATCCCAAGTAGTCTCTGCACTCATTTTGGAGCTCAGTGAGGGACTGGAACTCACAAACTGTAGAATCATGACCTGAGCCAAAATGAAGAATCTGGCTCTTAACCAAGCCACCCAGGTGCCCAAGGTAATTTATTCCTTGAGTTATCCTCTAATTTTTGGCAACACCTTTGAATAAAATTTTCAAAGTTCCATGGAGATATATTTTTCTAATATTTTTAAAATTTTTTGTTGTCATTTTTATTTATTTATTTATTTTGAATATAACACAATTTATTTTTTTAACATATGCAATTATTATCCATCATTTACAATACAGTAGTTACAATGACACTCCAAACAGAAAAGCAAAGTAAAAAATCAAAACCCCAACTTCTGTTTCATGTAATTAGACTTATACAGAGATTAGAAGGTTAAGTAACAACTAGTTAATCACCTAATTTCACAGCTATCTGAAGTGGCAATCGTTATATAGCAGCTTATCTATGATACATTCAAGATACATGATACAATTTATTACTTGCCCATAAGCTACAACACAGCCTGCTTAATACCTTTCCTTAAATTCCACCTCTAT
>NC_043702.1:158996560-159128168 GCF_006229205.1 Suricata suricatta | reverse complement strand
GTAATTAGACTTATACAGAGATTAGAAGGTTAAGTAACAACTAGTTAATCACCTAATTTCACAGCTATCTGAAGTGGCAATCGTTATATAGCAGCTTATCTATGATACATTCAAGATACATGATACAATTTATTACTTGCCCATAAGCTACAACACAGCCTGCTTAATACCTTTCCTTAAATTCCACCTCTATACTACAGTATACTTAAGGTCCATGCAAAAAAGTAGCAACCTTTTATATAGGAAACGGATGATTAAATCTTTGGTGTTGTAAAAGCAACTTCATTTAAACGTAACCACCCCCACCACCAAAAAAAGAAGAGGGGGAAAAAAAAAGTAAAAAAATAATAAGGGAAAAACCCAAGACACACTTCCTAGGGGGAAAAAAAACCAGATATTTTTAAAACTTTTAAAATTTATTTCCTTGTTTATTACAATATCAATTTATAGATTTCATACAAGTTCCTTTTGTTTACTCCTATGATTACCCATCTATAAATATTTTGAGTTATTTTTGTGAGTTTTTTTGCAAGACTTATATGAGAGATGATCCACAGACATGTACTATCCAGAATTCTCCTGGTTGAAATATGGTGTGTGTGTGTGAGACAGCGACAGAGAGACAGAGACAGATAGTAGAGTATAGCAAATAGAGTCAGGCTTGATGCAGTTTCTAATTTTGTCCACAGAGATACTACACACCCTTCAAATATAAATAAAACCTATAAATGGAAGAATATACACTATCCAAATATAAAATGATCAGTGGTTATAAGTCCTCCAGCAGGGCCTTTGGTTTATAGCCCAGGCAGGTCAATATTCCTTTTGTAGGTAGTACTTATAATTGCTAATGCTTAATAATGCTTACTATGTTCCAAAGTTTGTTATAAATGCTCTACATACAGAACCCTAGGACATAATTACAATTATTATTCCATTAGAGATGAGGAAAGTGAGGCACAGGCAGATGAAATAACTTGCTAAAATGTACAGATTTCCCAGTTATTATTTCCTCACTCCCAGTAGATTATTTTAAGACTAAGTAGTTTGGGACTTCTTATGGGAGAAAAGAAGTGCTTTAATATATGGCATTCTTGCCTGGGCTGGAAGGCAACATTTTTACCTATCCAATGTATTCTGAACTCTTAGATACTTTTTATTTTCTTGGCCTTCCTGATTACTTTTGAGCTTTTAGTGCAGAGATTTCATTGGGAGAACGTTTGAACAGGAAGAAAAGGACGGGAAGAGGTTTGTGGCAGGCTCTATGCTCAAGTGAGACAGAAAATTCATTCTTCAGGTTTCTTCTTCAAGCCAGTTTCTTTAAAACACAGGGACTTAAGTAAAAATGTCTAGCTATGAACTTCATAGATTTGGATGTTTCTTTGTTGTATCTCCTTGGAATCGAGATCTCCTGGAATTTTAAGAAGATAAGAATAATAGTACTTTAAAAAATTCAAGGTATATTTAAAGCAATCAGTATGTTTTCAAATAATTTTAAAAGATATATTTTAAACATGATATTAGTAACTGAATAAATAAGTGAAAACCTACTTAATATTCTTTTTCCTTTCTTAGAAAACAACTATAGATTACATATGATTGCAGAATCATTCAAATATACTAACAATTAGCATTGAAATAAGGAAGAAATATATAGAACAGAAATAGAGTCAGCAAGGTTTAGATATATTCATTTTAATATTTATATTTGAAAATCACTCAAAAATTGCTGACCAAATAACAATAGCAATTTAGTATTTTTCAACAAATCTAAAACTATTTTCTTCCTCATTTTTTAATGTTTGTTGAAAAATATAATAGTACATTGGAAGCTCTAAAATGCACACTACGTAACAATACACACAGAAGAAATGTATTCTAATTTGGAGAATACACCATCAAGGTTGACTCATATAGCAATCATCTTATTTTGACAGCCATCATCTGTATAAAATGTCAACCTTAAAGTGAAAAATAGACAAGTGAAGTATGAATTGTCACCTTTCTTGAGTTCAAAAGAGCAAATGCACATCTCATCTGAATAAGAAGTGTAAATCTGAAAATGTTGTAATTAGTTTTGTTAGCTTATTTTGAAATAATAAAGCTGAAGACAACAAAGTCTAATATAGTCAAATTTACTAGGATAACAGAAGAAATGTGACTTAAATGATTAAGTATATTAACTTGATCTAAATGAAAACATTATAAAGTCTCTATTAACAACTCATGCCAAGATTTTCATTGATAACTTCTATGCTAATGAGAGAAAACACAGACAGTTTATTGTTACATAACCAAAAACTTTTATGTGTTAAAATGTTTCCATCATGTTTCATTTTTCTATGCGTTGAAAATTCAAATATGTTAAATACATGAATCAGCACTTAAATCTGGTTTCTCATTCAAAATCCAGGAAATAGGCATCCAAAAAAATACCGTCAACAAGGCATCTGAAGATAAGGAAATTATTTTTTAGCCATAAGACTTCTTTATTCTGATAGGTTCAGTGTTACTGTGTAGTAGGCGGATAGAGAACAATTAAACGTTTTTAAGAAAAGAATGAAGAAACTATTCAATAGTATACAGGAAAAATATTAGACTTTACTGGTGACAATGGTAATTAAAAGTAGTGGGAACATTTATATATGTTCTTATCTTTGTATAAGCAAAGGATAATTCCAAAATGATATGCAATAAGTTATTAACAATAACCAGCAATCAAGAGGAAAGAGTAAGTCTATCACTGTTCCCTTAGACACTTCAGTATTGCTGAACTGTCATATAACTATGAATTATTTCAATTATTTAAATAAACATAATTCTTGAGAGAAAACAAGTAGATAACCTCAACTTTAGTGAGTAGAATCAATAGGACTTGGAGACTAATAATGTGTGCCTGATGACCACGTGTAGATACAGTCAAAGATTTGTACTAAACTAAGATTTCTGACTTGGATTAATATGCTGATTTTTACATCTTTAATCAAGATCAAGATACAAAGTTAGGGGTGTTTTGTAGCTATTTTTTAAAAGGGAGGCTAATGTGAGACAATACACTTCTATTAGATGTATATGAGTGGGGTACGTTCAAAAGGTGGTGGGGAATATGAGCGTTTAGTTTCCAAGAGGTATGGAGATTGAAGATGTAGAAAGAGTAGTTATTAGTAGGAGATGAAAACATGGGAGTGGAGGAATATAGGAGACAGCCTGGAGATAGAGCAGAGGGTAAGGGATGGACAGAGTCAAGAGCATAAACCTTGTACTCACTAATAGTCACATGATGATTTGAGACACAAGGATTTTTAAGAACATAAAAGATTTGAATTGTGTTGCAGTGTAGGTGAAAGAAAATGGGGGAGAATACAGACATTTTTTTAAAAGATAAAATATATAAGAGGACTTGGGTAGCTCAGTTGGTTAAGCATCCAGTTCTTGACTCTGGCTTGGGTCATGATCTCACAGTCTGTGAGTTCGAGCCCCACCTTGGGCTCCATGCTGACAGAGCAGAGCCTGCTTGGAATGTTATTTCTCCTCTCTATGCCCCTCTCCCTCTCTCTCAAGATAAATAAATAAGTCTAAAAATTATAAATTTGAAAAATCACAAAATATATAAATCTTTCATATCTACTGTATTCCATCAAACTGAAGACTGATTTACATATTACTAAGAAAGGAAAAATGCTGTCATTAAAATTTGATAATGATGCTTTCTTATAATATCATTTGTAAGACTCATTCTGATAGCAGAGGTGCTAAAATGTTAAAACAGTAACAAAGGTGGTGGTAATCATGTTCCCATTGCATCTAGAACACTGCTCCGTCAACGATCCTCTCTTTCATTTGATACTTAAATCTTTCTGGTGTGCCTGGTTCCTTCTCTGCCTGCAGGTTACCTTAGCCTCCTTTTCACTAAGAGAACGAAAACAAAGCATAGAAACTATAAAGTGTAGCTCAGCTTGGTAATTCAATTTGCTCTGCTTGAAATGGCCTAGCTTTTTTTTTTTTTTTTTTTTTTTTTTTTTTTAGTTTTTTTAATGTTTTTATTTATTTTTGAGAGATAGACACAGCCTGAGCAGGGGAGGGTCAGAGAGAGAGAGGGAGACACATAATCTGAAGCAGGCTCCAAGCTGTCAATACAGAGCCCCATGCGGGGCTCAAACCCACGAACTGTGAGATCACGACCTGAGCCGAAGTGGTCATTTAACCAATGAAGCTACCTAGGTGCCCCAAATGGCCTAGCGTTCTAGTCAAATCTCTTGAATTCTTTTCTTTATTACCTAACTCAAAACAGTACCTCTTAAATTCTCCAGAAATCATAAGGTCTTCATATGAAATCTCATAGGCTTTGTAATTTCTCTTCCAATATCACATTTTCGTTTTTTCCTTCTTTTAAATTTGTTTTTCTTATGAAAATTTATTTTGGGTCTCATCTTCTCCATGAAATGGGTAGGGAATGATGCTCATAAGAATATGATATAATGCATTGGAAAAGCATATATCTTGTGATCAGGTAAGACATGTAACAGCTATGTGAGAGTGGATATTTGCTTATCCACTTAAATGTCCCTGAAACTCATTTGTAAAACAAGAATACTAATATCTATTTTATGGTGTTTTGTGATGTCATTGGGAGAAATAACTAGTGGTAAACCATCTTGAAGGATGTTTGAAACCATGTGATGAATGTTATTCTCTTTTTCATCTTTGTATCTCTTATATCATATCTCATTTCTTTGTGCATATATATGTATGCATATATATTTTTTACATATAAATTTATATATATTTTAAACAATTTTTGATCACTTTTTATATGCAAGGCATTGAAGGGACTTAAAAGATATTCACCCCTCAACCTTTAACTATGAAAGATCTTACATTTGTGGATTTGTAGATTTTTTACTTTTACTGTCTCCAACATCAAATAGTTTGTCACTGAGGTCTTCCTGATAATATTATTTCTAACCGCAACTGCTACCCTTCATCCTGGACCAGCACTGTCATTCCCCCCTAGCCCTACTAGTATATTTAGAAGCTCTCTCAGGGCACAGATTTCTGTTTGTTTTGCTTATTTATATCCCAATTGCTAAGAATTGTGCATGGCACTGAGAAGTAACTCAATATTTGTTGGATGACTGAAAAGGAAAAAACTTGTATATATACAAAGCTGTTAGAGGTCTGTGTTATAAGGTAGCCACACATCAACAGCTAACTTGGCTTTTAACCTTTCCATCTGGTTAGTTTGGAAATGATTTGGCTCATGCCAGCATTATCTGTGGCTTTATGACATTTTCAGACCCTTCTTTCCCTCAATGTGCCAAGTGTGAAACAGGATTTGATTTCCTGAGCTACCTGTCTTCTTTTATGTGCCACAGTGGAATTCAGTCCATCTTTATCTTCCATGTTTTTTTGAAAGATACTTTGGAGGTCAAGTCTTCAGGTATGTGTGTGTGTGTGTGTGTGTATACACACATATACAAACACCACACACATGCACACACACAAAGACACAAAATGGATTTTGTGTTCCCTTTTGGTATAAAATTCACAATCATAAGAAATAAAAGCCTGATATATTGTTCTTCCAGATGCTTCCCTGATGTACAGAATCTTCTTATACAGTAAATACATTGTAAATATAAATATATGTTTACAAAAATACATAAGTATGATTCATTAAATTGTTTTGAAACTCCATTTCTTTTTGTACATTTAAAACAAACACAAGCTCATACTCAGCATTGTTTTTAGAGAAATGTCCATGGTCTCTAAAATCAACTAAGAAGTATGTACTTCAGGAGTCCAATTCTTAAAAAACATTAATACAAGTTATAACAAAACATCATTTTGATACAGTGCTTTGTTGGCTATAAGAATCTGTCAGTATTGACCAAATAGTAAGCTTGTATAGGCAGAATAATTTCATAAAATTCATTTCTTTATAGGATGCCTTACACTGGATTGTAACTACTGTGGTTGGGGGCTGACAGAGTTTGTGGGGATGGAAAACAAGAGTGAGGGTAGTCTGTGAAAAAAAAAAACAACAACAGAGCCATCTGCCCTGCAGAGCATTTATTTTTTGGTTAGCACATTGCATTCTATGATAGTTCATAAAAACTCACAAATAGAGGATTACAGGTAAATATTACAAAGGAGATATTTATTAAATCACTTTCTCTTCTCTATCCTTCCAGGGGGAAAAGAAATGAATATTCCAAAATACAATTTTAATTGATCCATGGGTAAATGTCAACAGTAGTATTTTACCCAGTGGTAATTATCCACAAATGGTTAATCTTTCTAGTTAAATAGTAAGTGAAGGACTAAGCATTTATGTGTTTTTAATGCTACCATAATAACACTATGAATCATTTAATTGTAATGCTCAAAGTTTTCATTTGAATGGGAGCAATCACCAGCACAACAATAATCAGGAGGCCTTGGTAAAACTCATTTCCCAGAGCATGACCTTGCCTACAGAGAGATTTAAGGGAAGCCTACAGAGCCTTCTCCCCTGTTCCTGGCAAGTCATTTCCCTCTGCCATGACACCATCTGTCTCACAATTTACACTGCCCAAGAGATTAATTCCTAGAAGGAGGCAATGATTACAGTGATTACTTCCATCACTCTAAGAGAACAACAGTACTAATTCCACTATTTGTCGCAATCCTATTTATTCAGCTCTTACCCAAAGTCAAAAACTTTCCGATGACCTATTGTCATAGAGACATGTATCCAAATGGCTCTGTATAGTCCCTGATCTGACCAACTCTCCCAGCCCTTCCAAATCCCACAGTACTTCCATTTGAAACTCATAACCAAATCTTTCATATCTTCAAAACTTCTCATGATATTCCTTTAACCTTCTTGATCCATCTGCAACAGGAGGGAAAACAAACAAAAAGCTATCCCTCCATACCCCTCTCAAAATGATGGCTGTTTTCTTCTTTCCGTTTTGCATACAATCCCTGGAGCTGGCTTCTTCCTCCTTTCCACTCCTTTCCACTCCCTCTACTCTAGGGGGAAAAAAAAACCCAACAAAAACAAAACTTCTTTTCTTGTTGGCCATCGGGTCATAGCACTCCCTTGTTACAACGACTTCTAAGTTTCCCAGTTGTTCTTAAACACTGAAATTGTTAAGACCTTAATGCCAGGCTCACTTTACATCTCTCAGTGAGTGAGCTTATGTTTATTCTAGGTTACGTAAACTACCATGTTAATAAAACATCCGATTTAGTGATAATCTGAATCTGTTTATCTTCAGATAACTTCTGTGTCTCACCTCAGTTTTCCACTTCCATGTTTATAGCCTACAATATTTTACTACTTACACTTCATACTATTTTTTAAAGTTTATTTTATCCATTTTCAGAGGGGGGAGGGGCAGAGAGAGTGTCCAACAGGCTTCATTCTGTCAATGCAGAGGTAGAAGTGGGGTTGGATGCCATGAACCGTGAGATCATGACCTGAGCCAAAATCAAGAGTCAGATGTTCAACTGACTGAGCTGCCCAGGTGTCCCTACTTTGTTCTATTTTGTTTAACCTTCAATTTCAAGTATTCTGCTTACTAACTACCAGTGCCTAACAAATTTACCATTATCCATTTTATTATGACCTTTAATCCATTGATCCTGACACATCTCACTATGTATTAATTATCCCATTCTGACATCCATCCATATCTGTAACAGATTCTAATGTGACCAAGGAGGCCTTAATATTCTCCTCAGTTTTAGACAGGTTTCTTTTGGAAGACAGACACAAAAACTCTCTTTTCATAGAGCATTTATTTTAGAAACTCATAATTTTCAATTCTTTTTCTCAGCCCTTACCAGTTTTGTAACCTAGGAAAGTCTTTTTCAATGACCTAAGAACTATTCCTTTGAAATATAATCATTAGAAGGACAGTGTCCCTATTTCAGAGTCTCCGTGGAGGGAGGGTAGGGGTCTAACACCTTCCATAGCATTAATTAGCAAACACAAAGAGCCTAATCACCTTGACAAACCCACTAGAGAGCTTTCTCATTTCTCCTACTACTTCATTTCCTATTGTCTCTTGAATCCTTTCCTACCAGCCTTTCTACCTTTCTAAAAACCACTCATGTCAAAGTTATCCATGACCTCTTTTGTTATCAAAGTTTTATTCAAACACCTTCTTTTTATCCAATGTAATCTCTCAACTAACTACTCTCTTTTTTAACAAGTATTTTCACTTTGTTCCGTAACAAAACATTTCTGGCTAACCTCCTACATTTTGACAACTTTTTCCAAGTATTCTTTGCTAGCTTCTTATCTTTTACTCAATCCCTTTTGAATTAAAAAGAAGTATATTTGATGAAAAGCAGTCTCAGGCATATTGTATTTTTTTTAAATTTTTAATGTTTAGTTTTAAGAGAGAGAGAGAGAGAGAGAGAGAGAGAGAGAGAGAGAGAGAGAGAGAGAGAGAGAGTGAGCGTGGGAGGGGCAGAGAGAGAGGGAGACACAGAATCGGAAGCAGGCTCCAGGCTCTGAGCTGTCAGCACAGAGCCGGAAGCGGGGCTCAAACCCACAAGCTGTGAGGTCATAACCTGAGCTGAAGTTGGATGCTCAAACTGAGCCACCCAGGTGTCCCTCATATTGCTTATTTTATCTATTAAACGTTAATGCATCAACTGATTTTAAAGCACATTATCAACACATGACACTTTCATAGGTACGTTAGCAATAGAATAAATGTGATAGCTGCCCTCATGTAGGTTATGTTCAGAGAAGTAGATAGACACTAATCACTAATGTGTGTGTATGTGTGTGAAATTTGGTAAAAATTAAGTAGCAGAACAAGATGACATGACCTCCTATAGCTCACAGGTGAACTGTAATGTAGAGAAACATTCAATAATTGGAAAGCTGAATCACTAATAAAAGAAAATAACATATTGCTTTAAATTAGTTTAAAAAAAGGATAAAATGATGATTATTTTAAAATAAAACTCTCTTTATATTTAGAGTGCAAGCAATGAAAGTGTTACCTTATGAAAACCTCCAGGGGACTTTATTTTAATGACTATCAGAATAAATTATAATCAGGCTTTCTTTTGTTCCCTGTGCTATGTGCTTTTGAAGTGCTCATGTAGCTTGAGGGTATATTTCTTACATTCTTAATTATTCCTATGAAAGGTTTCTTCATTATTAATTTGGCCTCTCTATGAAGTAAGAATGTGCTAAATCAATTTCAGCTTAGCTATTTTTTTAAAGGATCACTAAATTTAGAAAACACTGAGACTACTATATCTAGAAGTTACAAATATTAATGTTTAGATTTAAATATTAAACAAATAAATAAATATAATGGGATACAAAATAAAGTAGTACTTTATGGTGATACTAAGATGTCTGAAGCTCAAATACTTTTAACGCTCAAATCCTAATACCTTTAAAATTATCCTATCATGACAAGTCAAACCTTTAGATTTTTCCATATTGAAGTAGAAGGATGACAAATCTAAATATTAAAAATTAATGAACAAAATATGTTTTCACAAGGCAATTTTCCTCTTTTCTTCTGTTGTCTTAACCCAAACACTCACTTAGAACTGTGAAAGTATACTCTTTAAAAAATGTTTATTTATTTATTTATTTTGAGAGAAAGGACAGGGGAGACAGAGAAAGAAAGAGAGAGAGAAAAAAAGAGAATGAATTCCAAGAAGACTCTGAGCTGTCAGCACAGAGTCCATCGCAGGGCTTGATCCCAACAACCGGGAGAGCGTGACTAGAGCCAAACTCAAGAGTCGGTCCCTCAGCAGACTGAGCTACCTAGGTGTCTCGAAACTATACTCTTTTTGAAAAAATAAAGCAACCAAATTATTTTACTGACTAGAAATAAAACTGACAGAATGCTTCTTGCACATACAATTCATCTTTCTTCCCTTATTTTAGATCATTCTCTGAAGAAAATTCTGAATGAATGAAATGGCTTGACCTATGCTCACTGTAGTTAAATGTTGACATACTGTCAACTTCATTGCTTTATTTCTTCTAGTTTTTGCTTTTTCCTTATTCCTTTTAATCAATCAATCAATCAATTAATTCTTGAGCAAGAAAAAGAGAGAGAGAGACAGACAGACAGACAGACAGACAGACACAGAGAAATAGAGTGCAAGCAGGGGAGGAGAAGAGAGAGAGGGAGACACAGAATCCAAACTAGGCTCCAGGCTCTGAGATGTTAGCACAGAGCCCAATGCAGGGCTGGAACTCAGCTGCAAAATCATGACTTGAGTGAAAGTTGGACACTTAGCTGACTGAGCCACCCAGGTGTTCCCCTCATTCCTTTTTGTATCTCCACTACCCACACTTCATAGGTAGTTAGCACCAAGACCCAAAAGAGAAAATATTTGTGCTTCAAATAATTTTTGTGTAACGGCGAGAAGTATATTATAAATATATCTGGGCCACATAATATTTAGGAAAAAAAAGAAACTGCTGAGGTAGTTTGGTCATTCTGATCAAGGATACCTGCATCTTCACAGCTCAATCTATTATCGGTGACCTAAAAACATTTTTTTTTTCAGTTTCAGTATTTCTTCATTACATTAGAGTAAATATCAAAACTAAAATAGCTAGTAATCTGCAACATTTTAATATTGTCTCAGAGGACTTTGTCCTGATAGTGAGTTACACTAGTGTGTCATTATCAGTGAATTATACTATTTAAACCTGGAAACTCTTGAATAAAGTTTTTAATCTTATTGTCTAAAAACATTAAGTATTTTTTTAATCTTTCAGTATCTGAATACCTAAAGATTTTTTCCCTATAACTTGAACTTGGAAATCAGTTGGCCTTGTGTAAATCCTGTATCTTCTACAGACTCTCTCTCTCTCCCCCTCTCCACCCCCCGCTCTCCTTCTCTCTTTTAGTTCAGTTTTAGGTGTATGATTTAGTGATTCACCACTTGCATACCATACCCAGTGCTGGTCACAAGTGCCTTCCAGTACCCATCACCTATTGAATTCATCCTCCCCAACTCCCTGCCAGCAATCCTCAGTTTGTTCTCTATAGGTAAGAGTCTGTTTTATGGTTTCCTCTTTTTATTTTTTCTATGTATGTCTGGTTTTTTTTTCTTAAATTCCATATATGAGTGAAATCATATGTTGTTTGTCTTTCTCTTACTTTGTTTAGCATAATACATTCTAGCTCCATCCATGTTGTTGCAAATAACAAGATTTCATTCTTCTTTTATGACGGAGTAGTATTCCATGTCTTTGTCCATTCCTCAATCTCTGTACATTTGGACTTTTTCCATAATTTGGCTATTGTTGACAATCCTGTTATAAATATGAGATGCATGTATGCCTTTGAATCACTTTTTTTTGTTTCTTTTAGGTAAATTTCTGTATCATAAGGTACTTCTATTTTTAGCATTTTGAGGAACTTCCAACCTGTTTTCCAGAGTGACTGCACCGGCTTGCATTCCCATCAATAATGTAAGAGGGTCCCCTATTTCTCCATATACTCCACAGCACCTGTTGTTTCCTGTGTTGTTAATTTAGCAATCTGATAGATGAGGTGATATCTCATTATAGTTTTGATTTGTATTTCCCTGATGATGAGTGATGTTAACCATCTTTTCATGTGTCAGTTACCCACCTGGATGTCTTCTTTAGAAAAAAGTCTATTCATGCCTTCTTCGCATTTCTTCACTGGAATATTTGTTTTTTGGGGTGTTGAATTTGGTAAATTCTTTATAGATTTTGGTTACTAACCCTTTATCATATATGCCATTTGCAAATATCTTCTCTCATTCTGAAGGTTGTCTTTTAGTTTTGTTGGTTGTTTCTGTCACTGTGCAGAAGCCTTTTTTCTTGATGAAGTCCCAATACCTCATTTTTTGCTTTTGTATCCTTTGTCTCAGAAGTATTTAGTAAGAAGTTGTTATGGGCTGTGCCAAAGAGGCTCCTGACTATGTCCTCCTCTAAGATTTTGATGGTTTCCTATCTCACATTTAGGTCTTTCATCCATCTTGAATTTTTTTGCGTGAGCGGTGTAAGAAAGTGGTCCAGTTTCATTATTCTAGATGTTGCTGGCGTACCATTTGTTGAATAGATGCTTTTATTCCATTGAATTTTTTTTGTTTTGTTGAAGATTAGTTGACCATTTAGTTGTGGGTCCATGTCTGGGTTTTCTGTTTAGTTTCACTGATCAATGTGTCTGTTTTTATGCCAATTCCATACTTTTTTGATCACAACAGCTTTGAAAAATACCTTGAAGTGAAAATGTGATGCCTCTGGCTTTGCTTTTCTTCTTCAAGATTGCTTTGGCTATTAAGGATCTTTTGTGGTTCCATATGAATTTTAGGATTGTTTGTTCTAGCTCTGTCAAAAAAAATATGCTTCTGGTGTATTGATAGGGATTGTATACTATTCAAGGATTGCTTTGGGTAGTACAGACATTTTAACATTTGTTCTTCCAATTCTTGAACATGGAATGATTTTCCATTTCTTTGTGTCACCTACAATCACTTTTTCATAAGTGATTTATAGTTTTCAAGGTATCAATATTTTATCTCTTGTTTATTTTTAGGTATCTTATGGCTTTTGGTGCAATTATAAGTGGGATTGATTCCTGATTTCTCTTTCTCCTGGTTCATTATTGGTGTATTGAAAGGCAACATATATCTGTATATTGATTTTATATTGTCTTTATTGAATTCATGTTATCAGTTCTAGCAATTTTTTGATGGAGTTTTTTAGGTTTCCTACATCGAGTATCATGTCATCCGCAGATAGTGGAAGTTTGGCTTCTTTCTTGCTGATTTGGATGCCTTTTACTCTTTTTGTTGTCTGATTGCAGAGGCTAGGACTTCTAGTAATATGTTAAATAATGGTGGTGAGAGTGGACATCCCTATCTTGTTCCTGACCATAGAAAAGGCTCTGAGTTTTTCCTCATTGAGGATAATGTTAGCCGTGGGCTTTTTGTATATGCCCTTTATGATTTTGAGGTATGTTTCCTCTATCCTTACTTTGTTGAGAGCTTTTATAAGGAATGGATGCTGTACTGTGTCAAATGCTTTATCTGCACCTATTGAAAGGATCATATTTTTCTCCTTTCTTTTATTAATATGGTGTATCAAATTTATTTGCAAATAACGAATCACTCTTGCAACCCAGGAATAAATCCTACTTAACTGTAGTGAGTGATTCTTTTAATGTACTGTTGGATTCGATTTGCTAGTATTTTGTTGAGATTTTTTGCATCCATGTTCATCAGGAGCATTGGCCTGTAGTTCTGATTTTTAGTGAAATCTTTGTCTCATTTTGGGATCAGGGTAATACTAGCCTCGAGTGAGTTTAGAGGTTTTGCTTTCATTTCTGTTTTTTGGAATAGTTTGAAAAAAATGGGCACCAACTCTTCTTTAAATGTTTGGTAGAATTCCCCTGGGAATTGATCTGGCCATGGACTTTTGTTATTTGGGAAATTTTTGATTACTGATCCAATTTTTTGGATGGCCCATGTCTGTTAAATTTTTCTATTTCTTCCTGTTTCAGTTTCAGTAGTTTATATCTTTCTGGCAATTTATTTATTTCTTTCACATTGTCCAATTGTTGGCATATAAATTTTCATAATATTCTTTTATAATTGTTTGTATTTCTGTGGTGCTGTTTGTTATTCCTCCTCTGTTATATGTGATTTTGTTTGTGTCCTTTCTCTTTTCTTTTTGATAAGTTTGACAAAGAGTTTATCAATTTTATTTAATTTTTCAAATAACCAGTTCCTGATTTCAGTGATCTCTTCTACTATTTTTGTTTGTTTCTATGTAATTTATATATGTTCTAATCTTTATTATTTCTTCTGCTGGCTTTAGACCTTCATTTGTAGTTCTTTTTCAAGCTCCTTTAGGTGTAAGGTTAGGTTGTGTATTGAGTTTTTTCTTGGTTCTTGATGTAAGCCTGTATTGCCATCTACTTCCCTCTTATGACTACTTTTGTTGCATACCAAAAATTTTGGACGATCATATTTTCATTTTCATTTATTTCCATGTGTTTAATTCTTTCCTTGATTTTATGGTTGACCCATTCATTATTTTTTTAAGATATTCTTTAATCCCAATGTATTGTGGTCTTTCCAATTTTTTTTATGCTTGACTTCAAGTTTCATAGCATTGTGGTCAGAAAATATGTATGGTGTGATCTCAATCTTTTTGTACTTGTTGAGGACTGATTTTGGTGCAGCATGTGATCTATCTGGAGAATATTCCATATGCACTTGAAAATAATGTGTATTCTGCTCCTTCAGGATAAGTGTTCTAAATATATCTGTTAAGTCCTTCTGATCCAGGGTTGTCATTCAAACTTATTGTTTCCTTGTTGAATTTCTGCTTAGATGATCTGTCAGGTGGAGTGTTAAAGTCTGCTACTATTATTGTATTATTATCAATGAGTTTCTTTATGTTTATGTTTGTTATTAATTGTTGTATATATTTGTAGTCTCCCATGTTGGAGGCATACATATTTATAATTATTAGATCTTCTTGTTGGATAGACCTTTTTGTTATGATGTAGTGTCCATCGTTTTTTGTTATAGTTTTGTTTAAAATCTAGTTTGTCTGATATAAATATTGCTCTTTGGCTCTCTTTTGATGTCTATTTGCATGGTAGAAGTATCTCCATTCCTTCACTTTCAATCCATAGGTGTCTTTAGATCTAAAATGAGTTTATTATAGTCAGTTTATAGATGTCATATTTTTAAATCCATTCTGACATTTTCTTCCTTTTGATTAGAGCATTTAGTCCATTTACAATCAAAGTAAACTATTGATATGTTTGAATTCAGTGTCAGTTTATTACTTGTTTTGTTGTTTCTGGAGATTTTCTCTGTTCCTTTGTCTTTGTCACTTTTGGTCTTTCCACTCAGAGAGTCCGTTTTAATATTTCTTGGAGGGCTCCATTAGTGGTCATGAACTCCTTTAGTTTTTGTTTGTCTGTGAAACTATTTATCTCCTTTTCTATTCTGAATGATAGCCTTACTGGATAAAGCATTTTTGGATGCAGATTTTTCCCATTCAGCATATTCATTCAGTTGAATATATCATGCGACTTTTTCTGGCTTGCTAAGTTTCTTATCTTTCTTTCTTTGTAAGTTGGGGACTTCTTTCGTCTTGCTGTTTTTAGGATTTTTTTCTTTCCCTCTATATTTTGCAAGTGTAACTACAATATTGGTATTGGTCTGCTTTTGTTGATTTTATTGGGAGTTTTCTGTGCCTTCTAGAATTGGAAATCTGTTTCTTCCCCCAGATTAGGGAAGTTTTCAGCTATAATTTCCTCAAATAAAACTTCTGCCCCCTTTTCTCTCTTCTTCTGGGATGCTATGATACAAATGTCACGACATTTGATAGATTCACTGAGTTCCCTAAGTCTACTTTAATGACACAAGATTTTTCTTTCTCTCTTTTTTTCAGCTCAGTATTTTCCATAATTCTGTTCTCTATATCTCTTACTCATTTTTCTGAATCTCCCATCCTTATGGTCATAATAACCTGTCAATTTTGAATCTTGGTTATTGTATTTTTCATTCAGTTGGTTTAGAGCTCTTTTATCCCTGATGTCCCATATGCTTATCTCAAACCAGCTAGTATCCTTATAATTGTTGCTTCAGATTCTGGATCAGGAATATTACTTCTTTCTGTTTTGGTTAGATCTCTGGCCGTGATCCTTTCTTGTGTATTTTTCTTTTCTTTTGGGATGAATTCCTCCAACTTGTCATTATTTCTAGTTCTCTGTCTTCCATGTGATAGGAAAGCCCAGTATGTTTCTTGTTCCCAAGAGTAGTGGCTTTATGAAGAAGAGGTGATATACTGCTCAGGGCCTGGAGTTCCAGCAAGAGTCTCTGGTGTGTGCTGTGTGCAGTGTGCTGCTATGTTTTGGCTGCTCTATCCCTCAGGTCAGTCTTTTGCAGTTTCTCTTTGGCTGCAGTGGAGAGAATCTGGACCTCGGCCAAAGTGTGGTGAGTTTTAACTAGGTATATTGGAAGACGCTTGTTAAAAGAGACCTGATGCTATTTGCACTAGATCTAAAGCTTTTCAGAACTCTGTGGTGAATAGATATGGTGTACATGGTGGTTTGTGCTGGTCTGGGGGAGGGACCCACTGGTCAGGCACTGGTCAGGCACTGACCACTGGTCAGGCACACTTGCCCAAGAAAGCCATACAGTGAAGACCAGAGGGGTGGGGCCTGGTGTTATGACAAAGTCAAGCTCCAGCTGGTCCAGGGCTCCCTGAAGGATGGGCTGTGTCTGCAAAAGGGAGTGAGAGAGCCTCAGCTTCTTTCTGCTCTCCAGGCAGGCATCTCTGCACTGACAAGAGAATCAGCTTTGTTTATTGAAATAATGCATGGGGGTACAAAACAGAAGTGGCAATTGCCTTAGACAATGATTTCTGATGACAAATTCTTTGGTATACCAGTAAAAACTTCCCAGAACATAGATTGGTAGAAGACTCATGCATAATCTTTATCAACAGTGATTGAAGTAGGTGACTAGATGCTTATCACATGGGGAAGGAAGGGATCTTTGGCATTCAAATACAAGGCACTGTTTTCAGCACAGCAAAGGCAAGAGTTAGTTCTTTTGTGAGCAGGGGTCAATAACCTGTTTTCTCTCGAGGGGAAGAAAACAGGTTTCTTGAGAAATGTAATATTTGCTCCCATAATCACAAAAGAAGAAACTCCTATAAGTTCCTTCACAAGGTCTGATACCAATCAGCCAGGCGCCTTGGGGGTCGGTGCTCAAGCAAAAATTGAGGGGGGGGGAGTAGGTGTAGACCCCAGTCGTAGCCACCTGATGGTGGGACACCTTGCAAACCTGCCTTACTTCAGAAATGGCTTCCAGCAATGTAAGCAGGTTAGGCTGCCAGCAAAGGCACTGCATTGTTTACTGAAGTTGGTTTATGCTGAGGGCCAGGAAAGGAAAGTGGACCCAGTTTACTTCTTTGGCCCTTGAGAGGGAATTTCTTCTTGCCATTGTTAAGGAAGCCCTCCCAGAAGAGCAAATAATTTCCCTTCATGCATCCAAGATGTTTTTCAGCTTACGATTTCACACTTTCTGTCCAGGTGGCTGGCCTGCCTGGAGCAGTGCAGTGTACTTTGGGCTCTATCACAGGCAGGTCAGCTGAGTTTTAAACTCTAAACCTAAGGGACTTGGTGTGATGGGGACCCAAGCTGGTCTTCTGGCGGAGGGTCTTGCTATACTGGGACTGATGCAGGTTTGACCCAGAAGGGCAGTTGCAGAGAGTAAGATCATGGGTTTGGAACAATGCACTAAAGAGCCTATGTCTAGGTAAGTCGCACATGCTTATGCTGAGGAGCAGGGGAGGGAATTGGCACCCACCAGCTCTTTTGTACTGAAAGGCAGTGCTACCTCTCTCAGATGCACTCCAAGAAGAGGGGGTGACCAAGGCTGCAGACCAGGGCTTCCCCCTGCCCCACTCTGCAGCACTGATGATCTGTCTCTCCCCAAACCATGTCTCCCTACCTCCTGCCTTCATGATGTGCATACTGTCTCCCTCTAGTTGTGCAGTTCGAAATTCATCTGAGATTGATTTCTTGGGTATTCAGAATGGTTTGATAGTTATGTAGCTGTGTTAAAGGGATGAGGCAAGCCTAGGGTTCTCCTACGACTCTGCCATCTTCGCTCCCCCCATCCTTCTACATACTCTTTATGTGCCTTTGGACATGCTATGTAACCTTTTTGTTTCTGTTTCTTCATCTGCAAAAGGAGGCAATAATAGTGCCAACTGCAGAGGGTAAAGATTTAAAGATGTATAGAAAACTTGTAGGAAAATACCAGTTAAAATCTCATTGATTATTACTATAAGCATCATGAAATCTAACAGACAGAAAGGAAGAGGAATTTTAAGGATTGGATCCAGTGATTATGGAGATTGGTAAATCTAAAATCTCTTAGGTAGGTCTGCAAGCTGGAGACCCAGAGAAGAGTTGTAGAAAATCTCAAGGCATTCTGCTGGCTGAATTCTCTCTCTTCTGGGGAGGGCAATCATTTATTAAAGCTTTCAGTTGACTGGATGAACCCTACACACATTATGAGAGTCAATCTACTGTATTCAAATTTTACTTAAATGTTAATATCACATAAAGATGCCTTCACATAAACATCCGTTATAGTGACCAAATATGTAGGTACTGTGGCCTAGCCAAGTTGGTACATAAAATTAGCCATCCTACTAGGCTAAGACATAATATCTGGTACAAATTATTTTGTCTCTTTCTTTTTCAGTCAAAATTATGTTGTCACATGTTTGTCTTTATTGCTATTTGTATTATTTTATATCCATATGCCATAAAGAGGAGTTATGCCTGGAATTTGGCTGTTTCATATAATGCTACTATGAATAATCATTTATAAATATTTTGGTGCAAAAGTACATACTTTTCTCTGTGGCATTTTTAGAGGAGTAAATATTTCTGAGGGGGTGCTATTAACTTATAATTTTATTGTCAAAAGATAGGAGTTCTAGTTGCTGTACGTTCTCACCAATTCGTGAGGCTGTCACATTGTTGGGTTTTGCTAATCTGGTGAGTATGTGGTGGGGTGTGCGGTTTGCTTGTGTTAGTCACGGTTTATATCTGTTTCCCCAGCACAATTTTTGTCAGCAGTCCGTACCGCTGGCCTTATCAGGAGAGGAAGAGACAGTGAGCCTGTGAGAGATCTTTCTTGCTCTCTCCGAGTGCACACAGCACTGAGGACAGACCATGAGAGAACAGAGAGAGGAGCTGGCGGTCTACAAGCCAGGAAGACAGCTCTCACAGGAAGCTGAACTATGCTGGACTTTGACCTTGCACTTTTCTGCCTCCAGAACCATGAGAAAATAAATTGCTTTAGTTTAAGCCACTTAGGCTATGATATTTTGTTATGGCAGCACAAGGTGACTGATACAGTCACCTGTGTTTTTTCTCCATTACGATTTATTCTTTCCATATTTTATATATTAGTCTTTCATTAGTTATAGATATTTAAAAAAATTCTTCCATGGTGAGACTTGCATTTGCACTTTCTTATAATTTCTTCATATATATATATAGTTTTAGTTTTAGGAAGTCAAATTTGTGTGTAGTTTTTAATCTTTATATTCTGAGGTCTTTAATATATTTCCTATCTTATTACCTAAAACTATTAAGTATAACCTTTAGTCTTTAGGTGTATGAGTATATTTGTGTGTGGATATAGATGATATAGATAGATATAAATCTATATTTTTTCTTTCCAAGAATTCTAGAGTTTTTTTTTCACATCTAATTATTCTGTTTTCATTTCTCCTCTTTTTGGCTATACTCATATCCTTTTTAAGAGGTTACCATTTCTTCACCTACTTATTTGAGCATCTCAAAAACACTTGTTAAAAAAATCCTAAAGTATTTGCCATAAATTTAATTTTTTGAGAACATTCATGTGCTTATTGTGGATTTGTTGACATACATTTATTAGCATTGATTTCTACTAGTAATTTAGAATTTTAGTTTCCAGTATCATTTTGAGCAAGTTTTATTTTCTGAATAATTATAATTTTATCCCACTATTCCCTTGTTCTTATCATTTCATTACCAGCAATTTTGCCTGTATGCTCCATCCCCTAAGCCTTGTCCAACCCTCTTATACCTTCTAGGGTCCTCAGCAAGAGTAGTGTCTTTGGTAGCCAAGTTAGCAATCCCAGAATTCAATTCAGAGCCTAAGCTTAAGACTCTCTGTTCCTCCCATTTCTCTGTTTCACAGTTTGACATGAATAGTAGATAGATCCAGACATCGCTTTACTGTGTTTCCAGATTCTTTTCACAAGCAAAGCCGCCTACCCTAGCTCTTAGCTAGAAGTAAATAACCACAGAAAGAAAAATTCTGTGCAAAAGCCAGACTTTTGTTTGGCTGTTCCCACTCTGGACCCAGAGCCAGGAAGCCCTGTGGTTCTACCTTGCTAATTTTTCTTTTATTTTTTTGCATTTTTGTTCAATTTCTTAGCTGTGAAAATGTAGGTCTTATTTTTTAAATTGACCATGGTATCTTTTTATGTTTTAGCTTTTATTATTTTTTTCTTTGAGCATAAGAATGTGCCAGGGCGTCAACTTCCTAAACTATTCTAGCTAAAAGTCTGGACTTATTTTTTAATGGGAGATATTTTTCTCAGAAGTCAGTTAGAAATTGAAAATATTAAGAATAGTCTCTAGTCCCTCAGTTTAATGATTCACCCTGCCTTTTTGCAAGGAACAAGTGTGTCAGTATCTAGTGTTACCAAATCTCAACCAACAGATATGTGCTTTCCTGATGGGTATGGTGGAAAGATTTATTTCTGCTTCCACACACTGACTCAGGTAGGAAGAAAGGGGATCATTAGGAGGCATTTTTTTGTTTTGTTTTGTTTTAAAGAAAGGACTTAGTATATTTGGAGATGCTTTAAGTAAAACATTCTTGGCTTTATTTTTTTAAGAACAAATTTCAATTTATTTAATATCAGGGTAATGCTGACCTCATAAAATGAGTTTGGAAGAATCCTCTACTTGTTTATTTTTTCAAGAGTTTGAGGAGGATTGGTATTCTATTTTGAATGTACAGCACAATTCACCAGGGAAGCCCTCCGGGCTTCTGTTTGTGGGAGGCTTTTTGATTAATGTTCGAGCTCTTTACTAGTAACTGGCCTATTCAGATTTTCTATTTATCACAATTCAGTCTTGGTAGGTTGTATGTTCCTAGGAAGTTTTAAATTTCTTCTAGCTTGTTCAATTTGTTGACTTTCCAACTCCACTTAAAGTCCCCGGGTCAGGGTGTTACCACTATGATATCCACTGTAGTCGCACTCCCTTCATATTTGGTCTTCCCCAATCCATTCTCACAAAAGCAATTCAGATTACTGCACTTTTCTGCTTAAATCCCTCAAGGACTTCTTAGTACTTTAAAAATAAAATCCGGGGCGCCTGGGTGGCTCAGTCGGTTGAGCCTCTGGCTTCGGCTCAGGTCAGATCTCACGTTCGTGGGTTCGAGCCCCGCGTCGGGCTCTGTGCTGACAGCTAGCTCAGAGCCTGGAGCGTGCTTCCAGTTCTGTGTCTCCTTCTCTCTCTGCCCCTCCCCCTCTCATGCTCTGTCTCTCTCTGTATCAAAAATAAATAAAACATTAAAAAAAGTTTTAAAAATAAAATCCAAGTTCCTTACAAAGACCATAAATCCTTGAATGCTCTAGCTGGTGTGCAGTCTTGCACCCTCACTCTCCTCCAGCAATGTTGATTTCCTACCCGACTCTCTATTTTTGGAAAACTACATTCCAGTATTACTTAGGAATATGTAAATATCCTGATCTCTCTCCTTAGGGTGTTCTTCCCTCAGATGGTTTCCTTGGATGGCTCAATCAAATCTTTCAGATCTCAGGTTAAATGTCACTTTCACAGAAGCCTTCCCTGATTATCCTATCTAAAGGAACTCTCCCTGTTTTTTCTTTTTATCACTCTATCAGTTTTCTTGATAGCATTCAACACAATCTGAAACCAAAACAACTATTTGTTTCTTGTTTATGCTCTTAATCTCACTTAAAATATAAATTTCATGTATTAAAATATTTATATTTTATATTATTTGATCCCAGGAGCCAATATAGTATCATCATATAGTAGGAGCTTAATAAATACTTGCTGCTTTTGGGAGCCGCATAGCATAAATACTAACACTACACACTTTAGAATCAGAGTTACCTTGTTTCAAATCTGTTCTTGTATTTTTACCTTTTGTCCTTAGAAAATCCACTTAGCCTGCTTCTTCATCCTGATTATGTATGTTCAAATAATGATCAAAAACATTTATTGAGTATTTGCCATGTGTAAAAAATTCTGGTAAAGATTTAAAGCGATCAATTATTTTAACTATTAAAATAGTTTTATGAAGTAGACATTTTCAACATACTTGCTTTTTAGATTGAGTAAACTCAGTCTAAAAGTTAAGTAACCTTCTAACAGTCATATTCCAGAGACAATAGTCTGAGAAGGAATGTGACACTATTTGTAAAGCTGTTGTGTTGGTGGTTATAGTAGTTATTAATGAGCCAAGAAACTACACCAGGACTGGAAACTACGTGAGTTAAACTTTTTTTTAACAAAAACTCAGTTTTCATAGCCATGGAACATAAGTTCTGGGAGCTTTTTTATATTTTGGAGCATACTTACTTTGAATCATCACACTTAGTTTACTGAGATGATCCAGTGTTTTTCAAGGTGTATACCATACCTTACAGTATAATTTAAAATTTTCACATCATTGTTTTATTTAAGTATTTTGAAATTCAGTAAAATTCAAATGATCTTCAGATTTTATTTTCTCAGATTTCTTTTTGTTTGACATCTTAAAAATTAGTGTAAGAGCTCTTATTTTTTTAAAAAAGCTCATACAACACATACATCCTATCAGAGAATACATGTTCCCAAGAAAAATAAAGCAGTTTAAAAATTAATTTCATAATTATTTTCATTATTTTTCAAAACATTTCATATTTCGGATATACTGTATCTCTCAAAATATCCAAGCTTAAATTATTAAATAATAACTGAGTAATTCCCTACTTTACTACTTTATTGCTTCAGGTCAAAGATGTTTTCTCTCTTTCTTTTTTGTTTTTGATTATTTATTTTGAGAGGGAGACAGAACAGGAGCAGAGGAGAGGCAGAGAAGAGGGAGACACAGAATCCCAAGCAGGTTTCAGGCTCTGAGCTGTCAACACAGAGCCTGACGCGGGGCTCAAACTCATGAACCACAGGATCATGGCCTGAGTTGAAGTCAGTCACTTAACCAACGGAACCACCCAGTCACCCCAGTCAAAGATGTTTTCTGTCTTGTTAAAGTTTACCTCTTTTTCCTTTAAGCTCTTATGGTAGTTTATTCATACCCACGTAGCCTATCACCAGTCAGGAATTGTTTTGATGTTTTGCTTATTTGTTTGTTTTGAAATTTTACATCCCCTGTTAATTTCAAGCTCCTCACAGAGAAGGGCTGCAAGGGGTAGACAGAGCAGAGTGTCTTACTTCTTGTTATCTGAGAGTCTTCCTCTCACAGTTGCCTAAAGATCCATGGGTTTCCACACTTTCCCTCATAATAAAAACATGGAGAATGTGTAACAATAAAAGGTGGTTAATGAAAATCTACTTTGGGGTCACATTTTGGTGCTGGTCGTCTCTGTGATGAGAGGGCTTCCTTTCTGAGAGGTAAAAGCTACTACGTAGTCATATAAGTAACAGGACAAGTGACATGGACCAATTACAAGTAACTTTCATAAGGTACTTAACTGGGGTTTCAATGCAGAGAGTCAAGAGCCACAGACTCAGGTCCTGCTCTAACATCTACTGCACTAGCCTCCAGGCAGCTGGGCGGCTCAGTTGACCAAGCATCCTGGCTTCCACTCAGATCACCATCTCACGGTTTTGTGGGCTTGAGCCCCCTGTCAGGCTCCACACTGACAGTGCAGAACCCGCTTGGAGTTCTCTCTCTCTCCCTCTTTCCCTGCCCCTCCCACACTTGCACTGTCTCTGTCTCTCTCAAAATAAATAAACTTAGGGTTTAAAACAAATTATGCACTAGTCTCTAAATTACAAACTTTTCCCAAGTACCTTGTCACTACCAGCTAAGACAGCAACAGAAAGAATGTAAAACAGCCTTAATTTCTTCATGATCACTCTTTTCCCTTCCATAGTAGCTCCTCCCTCAGCTGCCAGAACTAACCTTCATCACCCACCTGATGGCACAGCCCAAGGGATCGACAAGAGAAGACCACAAAGCGGTTCCCTGGAAGCAAAGCTACTGATATCCCTTCTTCTGATCAGCTTATTCAATCAACTTAAACTTTTCTTACTGGGCCTTTCCCTGTAACTTAGCAGTCAGTCATTAAGCGCACTTTGAAGAAAACATGTCCCTGTAAAAGGTTACAGTGGGCAGAAACTAAGAAAGCAGTCACGCTCCAATTTCTCTACCAATTTCAGTTAAAACAATTGGAACTATAAATATTAAAAAAAGAACTAGCCCTCTAGCTTGTCAGGCAGAGAATTAGTAAGATTAAAGATTAATTCTTTGAAGTAAAAGAGCAGAAACACAAGGAAATAACCAGAAAGTTTTCTCATGGATGAATTCCCTGAGACCTTTCTGAGAGTAAAAACAAAAGGTTGACGCATGCATATAGAAAGTAGAAAGCATATATAAGCTTGCTGGAAAATCAGTAAACCGTCCAGATTGGCTCACCTGAGCTGTCGGTGTCCATTCCTTGGCTCGACGCCAGCCCTCCTTCGGGGTGCGCCTGGACCGGTCGGAGCGGGGCTCCGGCACCCAGGGAGCATTTTAAAGGATGGCTGCGAAGACAATATTTTATCCATCCTTATATCAATAACATTCTCTGACTACAATTATATCTGTGCAATAAATGATTTCCTGCAATTAGACTCAGTTTCCTCCTCAAATAATTTGTATCTAAGGTAATAACAGTTGGTAGCAACAAAACTGGTGTATGAAAGTACCTCATGAACTATGGTGATGCAGGAATCCTGGTTTTGTGCCTGACCCCCGTCACCCTGATGTACCCAGCATGTCCCTTAAACTGTATTAAGTATTTACATGTTACTTTCCTTAATACCTCACAAAATTTTTTTTGAAATGGTACAATTTCAACCCCATTTTACAAATGAGAAAACTGAGGCTCTAAACAGCTTAAATTAAAGTAAGCAATGGAACCAGGATAATTCCACGTTCTGTCTGACCTGTGTGCTTACGTCTTAACCATCAGTGCTTCTTCATTCTATGGTGTAATGCGTTTGGAATGTAGAGCTGTTTTTCTCTTACGGTATCTTTCAGACTTTACTGAGACCATATGGTCATGCTATACAGTAATACACAATATGGACACAGGTGAAATGAGCATATTGTAAAATATTATGTCAATATGGTATAGGCCACTATTCTATAGTAGGGGGAAAAATCCCATGACTCTTTGTTGCCTGTCAGAATTAACGTACATACAGTATGTTTTCTTTTAAATATTTTTAATTTTTATTTTTTGAGAGAGAGAGAGAGAGTGTGTGAGTGTGGGAGGGGCAGAGAGGAAGAGGGAGAAGAATCTGAAACAGCTTCCAGGCCCTGAACTGTCAGCACAGAGTCTGACCTCGGGCTTGATCTCATAAACCACAAGATCATGTTCCGAGCCGAATTCCAAAACTTAACCTACTGAACCATCCACACACCCCAATATGGTTTCTTTCAATACTTGTGACATAATAACATTCTTTTCTTTTCTTCCTTCCTTCCTCCTTTCCTTCCTTCTTCCTTCCATCCTTCCTTCCTTTCTCCCTCCCTCCTTCCCTCCTTCCCTTCCTTCCTTCCTTCCTTCCTTCCGAGAGGGAAAGAACAAGAGTGTAGGAGGGACAGAGAGAGGGAAAACTGTAATCAGGCTCCATGCCTAGAGCAGAGCCTGAAATGGGGCTGGATTGCACGATCTGCGCTGAAATCAAGAGTCGGATACTTAACCAACTGAGCAACCCAGGAACCCCAATAATAATATTCTTTACCAATTTCAAGCAGTTTTATTCCAGTACATGAATACAGTCTCCACCTAGCTGTCCCTGGGCTTTAATTATTTTGTTTTTCATTAACAGCATAATTCTTACTGAGGTCTGTGCTAGGCTGTGTTAGGCACTCTGTGTAGCACTAATAACTCATGGATGAATGAAATATTGCTTCTGCCTTCAGAGATCTTATAGGGAAATGGCGAGAAAAGACAGATAAATAGATATGTAAGATTCACAGAAAATAAGTATTAGAGGATAGATAACTGTATGGAATTTCTTCTTCATTCCACATTACAAGAATTGGGCAACAAGAAGGAAGAGGAGGAGGAGTCAGCAAAAGAATCAAAGCTATTGCTCAAATTCTCATCATTTTCCAATGTGTAAGTCAAGTTCCATCTTCTCCACAATATTTGATGACATCTCCAGTGGAAAGTAAACTTTCCACTTTCTGAACTTTTTATAGTTTTTTAAATTATTTTTTTGGTTAGCATATATAATTGCATGCATAACTTATTTTCTCTGCTAGATTAGAAAACATAAACATTGATTTATTTTCTAGAACAACACCATGGCTACATTAACTCAATAGATGTCCAGTGCATATATTTTGATTAATAAAATAAAATTATAAATAGAATAAATATAATAACAGAATGTCTGGTAGCACCATCTGTCAAATCTTAACATTTCCCAAGTTCTTTCCCCACTCCCAATAAATGCTATTTCCATTAATGAAACTTGATGACTTTCAGATATTTCATTGTCCTCCTCTGACTACCATTAGAAACGTGTTTCTTTTCCAAGTCATTCTGTATTTTTTCTTGTGTTATATTGATCTTAGATTAATATGGGATACAGTATACTTGCCTTAATAGAGAACTATATGATGTATTATTAGTTACATTTACATTTTCATTCTGGGTTTGTTGGGTTGTTTGTTTTTAACCCCCTGGGATTCCTTCAAATGTTGTGAAGATGGAGGTATCTAGTGAATTGAGGGAGGAACATTTTTCTTTCCCTCGGATGATGACACTAATTAAAGTCATAGCTTTTCATTGATGGCTTTTAAATCATTCTTATATTTATTTCTAGATTTCCCCCTAATGAACAGAACAAAGGAAATTGTTTTCAGATTGGCAAATAACAGTAATGGTTTCAAGCACTCTTTTTAGAGTTTGCTCCATACATATATCATTTCCTGTGCATACTCACATTCTATTTTATAGTTAATTATTTAGAACAGTAGGTTGCCCCTCCTCCAAATAGAATAAACCAATTTCAATTTGCCTTCTAACTAGAAACAACTGCTAATAATATGGAAATTTAATGAACACAATGCAAGAATCTTTCATAGAAACTATTTCCACTATATTCACATCATATTCTTTGAAAACCACCACATTTTATAGTTTTTTTTGGTAATGGAAGAAACAAGTCATCATAATTTCATGCAATCATGCTGTTTTTCTAAATAGTTTGTGGCGGTGACAGGTCATTTTTAATCCAGCTAGCTGTGTACATGATATTAATGTGAAAAATCCAAACTACAAATTTGTAAGCTCTTTGTGCTGAAATAACGTCTCTCTTTAAAGAGCTTATTTCCTGATCTACCAGCAAAACAATTTTAATCAGTTTATTGTCTACACCAATGTTCATTAACAGCAGGACCAAATGGGTTTTAGTAAATACAGGGAACCATTGTTCAGTCTATATTCGGCATTGGTTCCTGGAACATGTATAAGAAGGAGACGATGAATGCTTTGCCATCACAGGGCCAAGCCTGGAGGAAAAGTGAAAGCTGAGGCATCTAACCAGGAGCAAGGACAATTCTGATCCAGCTTTTGCACATACCACTGGTGGGAAGCTCGTAGAGTCTGCTCTGCATGCTCATTAGTAAGAAAACAGTCAAACTATACTTGCCTCAGCCAACAATTTTGATAAGGAAGAACTTATTCTTGCAAATAACCTGGATCATCACAGGTATATTATTTTACTCGTTTACCTGGAGGTGGGAACACACACACACACACACACACACACACACACACACTCTTCAAATTACTTATCAACTCATTCAAATTGTCCAATTAGTCTGTCTCTTTACTGAATTGCAAACTTAACTTACTGGATTGCATTATTTTACATCCTTGTATATGTAATTACACGGTCTATAGTTAACAATAGTTGAGAATGAGAATACATTGGTAGATTTGAGATAAAGTGAAACTAAAAAGTCGAAAAAGAAAATCTCCCTCCCTGGTGTTTATAGAAGTGATGCTAAAGGGCTTACTCATGCCCTGTGGTTCTTCCCTCAGAGAATGTAGCATTTCCAGTGGACTGAAATGGCCCAGGGCTCTCTAGCCACATCACCCCTGGGGTCTCTATTGCTGGGACTTCTCCCTCATCTCCTTTATCTTCATTATCTTTGCAGGTCCTCTGGGCACCGGATGTTTTCTTCATTTAAACATTGTCAAACAAATACATCATGTCAATCCACTGTAATCTAACTGAATAGGCAATTACCTGAATCTGAATTTAAAAGAGCAATTCTATCTGCTCCTTTTAGCTCAGATAATGACTGATGTAAGTGAACAATGGCTGTGCAAATTAAAGTTGGAGGTTGATTATCTCAAATCAATATCTTGATTTTGGAGAACTTTATCTTATTTGTCAAAGATCTGTGACTGCCCCTGCACTGGCACAGGATTATGGTAATCAGAAAACATGTTTGTTGGCCTAAAAGTGTGGGACACCAAATACATAGTTGAATAACTCAAATGTAGGAAAAAGATATTTCACATCATTCAGCTTGCAGGAACAAAAGTATGGTTCAGCTTAGCGCTTAAAGAGACCTTGAAGTCTCCAGAGGAAGTACAGGAGGGCAGGGAAGGGCTGCCAATTTCCCCCTTGTTCCCCAGGCTCAGGAGGGCCTGGGAATGTGGAACCCTCTACCACATTTTGGAAAGGGCATCCCCAAGGACAGAGAACTTAGAGAAAGCACTTTGATTAAAGAACCAGGACAAAAGTTTAGAAGTTGTTGTAAGTATTAAATCACAACTTTGATACAACACATCTTGGATTACATATAAATGCAACATAAATAGACTTCTTCTACTCTAATTGAGTGACTACTGGACAAAAGTCTCAGTTATTGCTGTTATGTCACAAAGCACCTAGAAAGTTTGTAGCATAAAACGTTCCTTGTGCTATGCTTATGCACGATGGGCCAGGCAGTTGGACAGGCTGAAGTGGGAAGGACAAAGGTGGCTGTCTGTGCTTTAAGATGTTTGGGGATTTGGGTGGAAGATTGGAGCCTGGGAGTCACTCACAGCTTGGAGACTGGAATTATTTTGATGGACAGGTGTTCACTCACATATGTGGCGCTGGAGCTGGAATGATCAAAGGGTGCACTTAGCCAGGGACCCCTATGGCTTTCCATGTGGCTTGGGCTTCTCAGAGCATGAAAACCGGCTGTGAGGGTATACAGAGAGCGGCACTTCCCAGAAAGCCAGACGGAAGTTGTGTGGCCTTTTCTGACTTATGATTGAGAGTCAGAGAGTGTCACTTATGCTGCATTCTATCGGTTACAAGAAAGTCAGCTCAGATTCGAAGAAAGAGGATATAGATGTTGCCTCAAAGTATTGGCAGTGGTGATCTGTTTTCCACACTAGCAGGTAAACTAAATCAGTAAAATCTCCCTTAATTATGTTAAACTGAAAGGTAAACATTTTAATACTTTCAATTAGAAAAGACATAAGTAATTTTTAATAAAATCACCAATGGCTAACATTTCTAAACTGAAGTTGAGAATTTAAGGCTACTGAGAGTCCCCATCTTAGTGGTTTGAGTTACGATTTTTCTTTTTGTAATATTTTATGGTGGTGTGGACGTGTTATGCATTCAGTAGAAACTATACTTTGAATTTTGAAGTTTGATCTTCTCCCGGGCTGGTGATGTGCATGCAGGACAATCCTCTCTCATGGTTCCGGGCAGCGGCAGTGATCGGCAGCTCCCAGTCAGTCATGAGATCATGAGGGTGAACACCAATATGATCCTTCTGTACCCGTACAACCACTCTGCTTTTCACTCTCAGTATAGCAGTTAACAAACTACACAAGATATTCAACACTTTATTATACAATAGGATTTGTGGTAGATGATTTTGCCCAACTCTAGGCTACTGTAATTGTTCTGAGCATGTTTAAGGTAAGTGAGGCTAAGCTACGCTGTGTGATAGATTAGGTGCATTTCGAAATGCATTTTTCGACTTACATTTTCAACTTATGATGGGTTTATCAGTATGGAAATTGAGGAAAATCTGTACTTAAAAGTATTCAATTTCTTTTTATGTTATTTTTCTGGTAACTTTTTCAAGAGTGACCTTGCTTCATTTCTGCTCTTAAGTAGCTCTCTAAACTTTGATCCAGTGTTTTCTATTAACTCAAAATCTGCGGGGCCATCTCAATAGTAGGATGATCTTCTGAACAGACTTATGAACGCCCCAGTTTCCTGAATGTTAATAACCTCTCTACTCAGGGCCTACATTAACAGTCTTTCTAACAGAGACATGCCTTTCCACTTACAGACTTGAAAAGCTCCACTAATGTTTTTTGGAGCCAAAAAGTCAGGTGGAGAGAAATGTATCATCAAGCGATTGCTGCTTTGGAATCGCCCAGTAGGATAGAAGGTTTCTAAGAAATTGTCTGAAGTTAATTGCACATTTTTTATTGCCCTTTACAAAGAGAGGTAGTGATACCTATGGTAGGTTAATACTTCCACTTGAAAGCTAAATAAAAGGAAAAATCTTTCTGAACTTAGCAAAGCACAGCAATTAATTTTGTGCAATTAAATTAGGATATAAGTTAAATGTACAGCTACTAGTTAAGCTTTGAAAGCAAAAAGCTAGTCATTCTTAAACCACAGTATGGTGCAAACTAAACACTGGATAAAATGGGATTTCTTCAGTACGAATTAAAATTCATCTTTACCTCCTTGAATTTTATTGACACTTCAAAATCTCCTTTAAAAATCAACTGCTATATGACACCTTCCCCATTAACTCCAGTTGGTGCTGATTTTCTTCTTTGACCTTCATTTTGCAATATGATATGTACGTCATTTCTCACAGTGTCTCATATGCTAGACATTGTGTGCCTATCATGCATTTCTTTTTATTGCATATAGCTTTCTCAGTTTTGAAAGGCATAAGATATAAGAATTAAGTGGAAAAAGCACTTTTTAAATTCATTTGAAATGAATTACCATTGTTTTTGGTGTACAGAAAAATAACTATGTTTGTTAAATAATGTTGTTTCTTATAAATAGCATGGGGAAGACCATAGTCATCTGTCTCCCTGGCAGATGACTCCCTGTTTATACCCCAATGTTTAATTTCTGTCTCTATCTGCTATGGACTCACTGTTCTTGTCCTTGTTCCCCAAATTCATATATTGAAGCCCTAAACCCCAGTGTCATGGTATTTAGAAGTGAAACTGTTTGGAAAAAATTAGGACATGGAAACAAAGCCCTTAGGACGGGATTAATGGAGGAAGGGGAGAAGACGTAAGATCTTTCTTTGTGCCATGTAAAGGCACAGCAGGAAGGCAGTCGTCTGCTGGCCGGGAAGAGTCCCCACCAAACATCCAATCTGCTGGCACATTTACCTTGGACTTCTTAGCCTCCAGGACTGTGAGAAATAAATTTTGCTGTTTAAGGGCCACCTCAGTTGGCTAAGCATCTGACTCTTAATTTCAGCTCAGGTCATGATCTCATGATTCTGAGATTGAGCCCTGCATTAGGCTCTGTGCTAACAGCATGGAGCCTGCTTGGGATTCTCTCTCTCTCTCTCTCTCTCTCTCTCTCTCTCTCTCTTTCTCTCTCTCTTTCTCTCATTCTGCCCTTCCCCTGGGTTCATGTTCTCTTTTTCTCTCAAAATAAATAAATATTTTAAAAAATGTTTGCTGTTTGAGCCACTCATTCTATGGTATTCTGTAATAGCAGTTCTAACCGACCAAGACAACATCTATATGTATAAACATATTATAACTTGTCTGCTTATTCTCTATAAAAATATGGAATAAAATAGAATGATATCTATGAATAAATGTGTAAATATGTAGTTGAACCACTAACCAAAGTACTTTTAAAATATTACATTCAGTGTAAACAAATTTTGGCTTTGCAAAAAATAGACAGGCAAAAATAGCCTCTCTCAGAGTGAGTGCAACATATCAAGCTAATTTAGAACACGTTAGTGAACAAATGTTTCCTTTCTCAACTTGCCTTTCCATATGGTAAAGATTTTGCTGATATTTCCCTTTAAGCTTTCCTAAAGCTAAAGTAATTTTGAGAGAAATATTAGTCTAATTTCTCTAATCTTAAGGGAATCCTCCAAACCCAGCCTTCCTTATGGTCTCCCATTCCATTTCTTGCTCTGCCCATTTAACATTTTCTTTGCTTGTCTCATGGCTGCAAAGAAAAAGAAAATAACAAAAAGTATCTGAGTGACAATACCTTTGATGAAAACCAGTGCTGTATATCACAGACCTAGAGAATGGGATTTTCTCAGAAGTTTGACAAATACCAGGTCAATGGTTAAAATACTGAGGATTTGATATTCCATTTATTGATAAATATTGTACACAGTAAAAGTCAGTAAACGAAATACATGAAATAAGCTGCTACAAAATGCTGTAATATGTAAAACATATAACTAACCAGAATTAGAATTAAAAATAGTTTTCTGTTATATGCATATTAATTAATATGCCAGTCACTGGTTTTCTGATTTTCCCATGGCTTAGAATACTTAATAGGATATGGTCCTAAAATGTCTTATTTTATAATTAAATTTAGTGTTGGCCAAATGTTAAAAAAATTATTTTGAATATATCAAATTCTTAGACTGTCACTTAGTTTTCATGTTATAATAGAAGGCATTTGAAAACATGTTTTTTTTTAAAGTGGCCAATCTCAATTCTAATCTCAGCCCTATAACTTATTGTAAGACATTAGGTCATTATTTAATATCTCTACTTCATTCCTTGATCTAAAATATCAAGGGGGGAGTGCCTGGATGGCTCAGTCTGTTGAACATCTGACACTTCATCTTAGCTCAGGTCATGATCTCATGGTTCCTGAGTTCCAGCCCCACATCAGGCTCTTCACTGACTTGTGGAACCTGCTTGGAATTCTTTCTCTCCCTCTCTCTACACTTTTGCCACTGTACTGTCTCTCAAAGTAAATAAATTTAAAAAAAACTTAAAAAAATAAGAAAACATTAAGATAATGTTTACCCAGTCTACTATTAACCAAATGAAATAGAAATATGTGTGTGTATCTACACACACACACACACACACACACACACACACACACACACACACAAATGCTCAGACATCTGTTCTTCCTTTCTTTCTCCAGATCTTAAATATTGGACCCTGTCCTCCTTCATCTCTCATAATAAATACAGTGGATTCAGGATCATTCCTGGGATATTTTCGTTCATACCCCATGTAACTTTTTTCTTTTTGTTTCCTAAAACAGTTGACCCCTCTCTTTTACCCCATCCTCTCTCCTCCCCCCACCTACTTCTCACGGATTCTTTGTTTATTTCTTCTCTAAAATCTCTTCCCTAAAAACCTATACTATTACAAAATTCTTTATAAATCCCTTATGCCAGAGTATTTTCATTTTACTCTATTTAACGTAAACTGCATGTATAATCTTCCTCAGTCTCTGTCTTTATCACATCATTGTTTGTATTTCTGTAGTAGCTCTCTCATTAGTGAAGTCTATGGAAAAATAGAGAAGATTTTGTATTAGATGGCAACAATCCTTTGTGAATCATGCCATTTTTAGGCCAAAATTTCCCCCTTTGTTATATTAAGGAGAATATGTCTACCTCAAAGTTCTTTAAAGTCAATTAAATATGAATACATATATGAATTCTTTTCAAAATTTCAAATTATATATATATGTATATATATAATTTATATTTTACTTCAACTTGGCTCATTCTTGTAATTTTTTATTTAAAATGTTTTTTATGTTTTTTATTTATTTTTGAGAGACAGAGAGAGTGCGAGCAGGGGAGGGTCAGAGAGAGAGGGAGACACAGAATCTGAAGCAGCCTCCAGTCTGAGCTAGCTGTCAGCACAGAGCCTGACATGGGGTTCGAACCCACGAACCATGAGATCTGACCTGAGCTGAAGCTGGACGCTTAACCGACTGAGCCACCCAGGCTCCCCTTTCTTCTATTGTTAATTTATTATTATTTTCCTTCATGTTCTAGACATATATAAAAAATTAGTCCCAAGCAAATTATCTGCATATTACTTCCTTTTATAATCTGAGATTGTCTACTACTCATTTGTATATGGTGTACTGAGATCTCATTAACAGTAAGACCCAAGTTTTACTGGCTCTTTCCCACATTTATTAAGTATGCAAATATGTCAACTCTCCCAATATCTCAGAACTGTGACTTAATATGGCCGGCGGGATGTTTTATCTGGGTTCATGGCCAGCCTTCCCACCAGGAGCCGCGGAGTGTGTGTGCAGTTGTGCTTGTCATCATTGCTCTCCCTGCCACTCTTGCAGCTTTCTGAGGTTCTAGGTCTTCCTGCTTGATGCAGCCATCTCCACTGGGCCCTCCAACGACAAAATTAAACATGTCTGTCGAGTATTCATTTTCTCTTTTTGTAGTAAATACTGTCTTGTTTTCCTTAGAGAACTCTGCTTCCCTGAGGCCATGTGACTTTGCAGGAGCCGATTTCACCCCCATCTCCAAAGGTGAGCACATGGCCAAGTCTGGCCACAGAACACCACAGGGTCCTGGACAAAGTGATAAATTAATTTATAGGTATGTGGCTTAGCATTAGTTCAATCCTAATCCTGGTTTTTGCTAAAAATGTGTAGAGAGACACCTTCATTTCACGTGGTCTTGAACTTGGGAAAACAATAGCCTGAATTTACTGCTGGTGGCAGTAAGTAAAGCTGACTCTGAGGAAAGCAGAGACAAGAGATGCAGAAAGACTAATTCCTTATATACTGTTTGATCCTGCAAAACAAATGGTGTAAGAAAGCTTTTCAGCCACTGTATTTTTCAATTACACGTACCAAGTCTTTCTTTTTTCTGCCTGAAGCTAATTTAAGTTAGTTTTTCTATGACTTACAAGTAAAATAATCCTAAAACTCAGTTACTAGACTGCCATCATTCTGCCATTCATCACATTCTGAGGATATCTCCAGGAAAGGGGGTAGGAAAAATAATTCTTTCCACATGGTTTAACTTTCAGAGTGTTGTTTATACTCTAAATTTAGACAGACTCAGATAAGGTAGTTATTTCAATTTTCTTTTTCAGTGCTTTATGGGTTAGGGACCCAGATATGTATCCAAGAGCTAGATCGTTTTGAATTCCTTCTATGCACTGACCAAGCAGTTGGTGGACAGGTTCAACATAGTGATCTGTCATTCCTTTGGATAAGTTCTCTCTAAGGAATCCCTGCTATCCCCTACACATATTCTTTTGTTGGGCTCTTATTATGGATTTGTTCAATTTACTCTAGATACACACTGGTTTTTATTTAACGTTTAAGACAACTCCTTAGCCTATACACTTTGCTGAACATATTTGAATCTCTCCCATACTTTTAAACTATGCTTATTTCCATATGCGATCTTTTGCATGTATTTTTCTTGCTATCAAAATGTCTTTCATTTTCTGTACTACTTTGTATAAGAGTGTAGCCATTTAAATCAAAATTAATTAAAAGTAAATAAAAGTAAAACTTAAATTCCTTAACTTCATTAGTCCCATTTCAAGTGATCAGTAACCACAGTGGGGCTAGTAACTACAGTTTGGAACAATATAAATATAAAACATTTCTATCATTGCAGAGAGTCCTATTGGATGAAACGATTCTAGATAATGTTTCAGAACCTGGTTTCAAATAAGAACTGCATTTTAGAAAGTCATTTCTGATTGCATCCCAGACTTTCTGGGTGTGAGTAGGTATTCTCAGAGCCTTTACTGGTTTTTAAAAAAGGAAAGTTGCTAAGGATTTAAGGCTACTTCTGCTGAGCCTTTGTTGGGAATGAGGCCAAGGACACAGCGTAACTATCCTACCTTAGATTTCACCTCTTCTGAAAATAAACCACCTGGATATCATTTATTATTTGATGATTTCTAATGTTCCCTGCCACTCTTCCTTCAGTGCTCAATTTCAGCTGGATTTCTCTCTCTCTCTCTCTCTCTCTACCCCCCCCTTCTCACACACACACACACACACACACACACACACACACACACACATCCTTCAAGTTTAATAATCTTCAACCTGTTTTTTATATGCCAACTCAGCCATTATTTGTGATCTGGAGCAGGTCACTTAACCTCCTACATCATTTTTTCACCTGTAATTAAAATGGCAAAGGCTGATGAATTAAATTATCTTTAAACTTTAAGCATCAACCATTTTTGCTTTTAGCGTCATATTTCCTTTTTAAGTTTTTTTTGTAACATTTATTCATTTTTGAGAGACAGAGGCAGAGTGTGAGCAGGAGAGGGGCAGCGAGAGGGAGACACAGAATCTGAAGCAGGCTTCAGGCTCTGAGCTGTCAGCATAGAGCCCGATGCGGGGCTTGAACCCACGAACTGAGAGATCATGACCTGAGATGAAGTTGGGCACTTAACGAACTGAGACACCCAGGTGCCTCTAGAGTCATAATCTTTAAAAGCTATACAATGTTATTTTGCCTCTTTATTTCAAGTTTAATATAATAATTATGTTCATTAACATAAGATTACTTCTAGTGATTAATGTAGTGTGTTTCTTGAAGACATGTGATTCCAATTACAAGAAAGGAAATGAGAGAAAATACAGAAGGGGCAAAAACTCAAAATAGAAGAGTGAGTAAGGGAGAAAATAAAAATAAGAGAGAAGTAGAAATATTTCCTGTTGTCTCTACTTTTTTTCTGTCTTCTAATTTCTGAGTAATATGCTTGAACATTTATAATGAACCAAACAGAATTTTCTTCTTTGAGAAAATAACCTCAAAGGTGATCATTAATAAGAGATAGGGTGATTTTGATGACTATTACATGTTGCATCTCATGTCTGTCTTATTAGTTTTTATTTGCTTGGTTATTGAAATCAGTGTGTGCAGACAATTGATAAACAAAAAGCAGGAGTATTGGAGGCTGAATCAATTAAAACTTTATAGGAAATGTGAAAAAAAGTAATAAAACACAGCACATTTGTTTCCATTTAATACTGTATTTCTTATAGATTTTTCAATTTTAGGTCTAAATGTGCAATTCTAATTACCTGGATTTAGGCCAAACTTTACAAGTTAAGAGCACAGACCTCTAAAGGACTACCCTCACTTCAGACACGAGCTGCAAGCTTTGGGATTCCCGGGCCATGCACTTCTGATCAACAGCCTCTAAATCTAGAGTTTCCTATTATTCCCCTTAGGTTTGATAATTTGATAGAATGACTCCTAGAGCTTAAGGAAGCATTATACTTATGATTACAGTTTTATTATAACAAAAAGAGATACAAATACAGACCAGCCAAGAGAAGAGATACACGAGGTGAGGTGTGGGAGGATCCTAAACTTGAATCTTCCATATCCTCTCCTGTGGAGTCGGGATGCCTCACCCTCCTGGCAAACTTGCAGCAGTATGCACAGAGTATTGTTAACCTGAGAAGCTCACCTGAACCCTGAGCCTAAAGTTTTTATCGGGGATTCATTACATAGGTATGATTGACTGAATCATTCATCATGTGATTGAACTCAGTCTCCATCCCCCTATCTCTTCCCTAAAGGTCAAGCTGATATCATATTTTTGAAAACCCCAATCTTCTAATCATATGATTGCTCTTTCTGGCAAGGCCAGTTCCCATTCTGTTTAAGTTTAGCATAAACTTAGATGTAGTCTGAAGGACCACCATAAATTACAAAGACATTCCTATCATTCAGGGAATCCCAAGGATTTTTGGAACCATGGACAAAGGAGAGACAAATTAATATACAACAGATGAAAGAGTGATTTATCTACATTTTTCTGCATATTTTGCTAGAACCTATTTGATGTAAATTTAATTGAATGATAAAATTGTATAAATTATATTGTGTAATGGTAAATTGTTATATATAAATACTTCCACTATAAATAAACTTATACTTGAAAGTAGTGATATAAATAGTGAATAAACAATTTTGGGGGGAAATAGTCCTGATTTGTAGCATTTGTCACTTGTGGTGGTACAAATATCAGGTTGCCAACATGCCATTTCTAAATGTGGCGCTGAGAGCTGGGTAAAGATGAACAGGACACTTACCAGATGTCTGAGGTGGCTCTAGTATGCCACTGGCTAGCAATATTATTTAATTGAAGATTTGATTCATATACTTTAATATACTTCAGTGTTTAAATTATCAAAGAGTATAAAGGAATAGGTACTAATTCATATGTATTTTACCTTAGCAACTTGCTTCTCAAAGAACAGTTTGTGGTCCAGCTGGATTTTAACCAGCTATATAAGTGAATGACACTTCTTCCCAGTGACAGCCAGAAAGCAGCATTAACACCACTGATCAAGTTTCCATCCGGGAACACCTCACATTTATTGCTGGTTTATGGCTCTAATAAACCAGAGCTCTACCTTCTAATTATTAGTGAGGTTTCTCCACATAATTGAAGGAATTTTTTTCTGTGTCAATTATAGTATTTGCATTCTTATCTATATCCCAAGAAATAAAAATGCAGTAGGTGGAATTTTGCCAGCAAGTGATTTTTCCTGGGATTCCAGGCATTTCTGGATTAAGGTTTACAGAACCAAGAGTGGGATAAGACGGCAGGCTACTAGAACAGTTGTGGCTTAACTTTCTAACTATGATTTAATTTCTGTTTTTGGCCTTCCAAGTCCCTGCTGTTATCATTACTAATATTCTTTCTATACTATTTGTCTCTTTTCTCCTCAAATCTGTTTCCCTCCCTAAAATAACCTTTCCTATTTTATTTATTCAGATTGCCTTTGACTTTTTTATGTTTATCTACCTCTGTGAGTCTGTGATTGTTAGTTTTATGCATCAACATAGCTAAGCCTATATACCCAGTTTCAGATCAAATATCAGTAGATACTAATGTGAAAGTATTTTTTTTAGATGTGATTAGCATGTAAGTCAACAGATTTTGAATTAATCAGATTACCCTCCATAATGTGGGTGGGGCTAACCTAATCAGTTAGGTTAAGAGTAAAGACTGAGGTCTTCTGAGTATTCTGGAATACTGCCTCCCAGCTGCCTACAGATGTGAGCTTTGTATCAACGCTTCCCTGGGTCTTCCAGCTGCTCCCACAACTGTGTGAGCCTATGCACATCCCACTGTTCTGTTTTCCTGGATCAGACTGACTCAGCCAGTGTCCATGGTCATTCTTCATTTATTTCATGAGCAGTGCAGCTAAATGGATACTTGAGGGCACAATGGAAACCTTAACAAATATGGAAGAAAAGCCCATGTGCACGTGGCTAATATTAACTATTGGGCAATCAGGATCAAATCCATGACTTGTTTACAAAGACTTGTCACTTTTCTTTTTTTTCCTAAGAACTTCTAATGGAAAAATAATCCATATAATTCCACAAAATATGACATTTCAACTAAATACAGCACAGATACATCAGTAACAACATGTATACAAAGCATATAAAGTCTGTGGGGAAAAATCCCTTTCCTAAAAATGATAAATGAATGCCATGCATTCACTTAAGCAGTACACGCACAATTTTCCATCCTTGATCAGTTCACTTGGATTATCGGAAGCACCTCATTGTCTGCCAGCTGTCAGACATACTTTTAATTAGGCACTAATGAAGTAATATATGTATGTAAACCATTTAAATCTTGTTCCAGTTTGCAAGGACATCTGTGAGGTGGAAAGTGAGAATCCCTGATCTTTGCCAGACGTTACAAATTATAAAACTATAAAACATGAAATTCAGGTACTCAGAATGACTCCATTTAAAACAGGGGTGGGTGCTTTCAAGAAGGTTAAAAAGGACATTTTGCTTGACTTAATTGAAAATAAGAGGTTTCTTTTCCTCCAGGTTTTCTCTGCAGCTACATTTTTGGGCTGCTTTATCGCTCAAGTGTGATGTATTACTAAGTGTCTCTAAGTGTTCTGATTTGCTTGAAACTTTGAATGGAATTTTGGAAAAATAAGTGTGATTTTTTTTTGTTTCAATATATTCCAACAAATGTTCTTCCATAATTGTATACAACATTAGTACTTTGGCACAGATAAAAAGGCAACTATCATACAAACTACTGTGACTGCAACAGATTCCAAACAATATTTTTGACTTAGTTTGAACTAGAAGATAACTTCTAAGTGCTGAGTGAATTAGAGATATAAAGAACTTCCCTTGGTAGTCATCTGTAGGTGTTACAACAGCCAGTCATTTTCATTTGTTTGTTTTTGGAAGTTGGAGTTTAATCCAAGTGATGTCAATGTTTAAAGCAGAAGATAAGGCATATTATTTTTTATCACCCTCTCTTTTAATGTGATTATCTGCCATTACTAGTAACTATTAGTTTATTTAACTTATTTTTAGTACATGATTACATTCACTTTTCCATTTGTTCTCTATAAAGTATCGCATTCACATGGTCATAAAACCAGTTCCCTATGACTAAAGGGATTCAGCAACTCTGTGTGTGTGATACTGTTACATCAGACCATTGCCAGGCTTTGATTGGTTAATTTATGGGGTCCAATCAGTCCAACTGGCAGTTAATAATGCACATTAAAAAGAGTTACAACTATGTGCATATTTTAATTCGAATAGTTTACTCAGACTAGATCTGAGTGAATACTCTTCCTGATTAAGAATCTTTGCCACATTTCAGACATTTAAAAGTAGATGTTATTGTTAACATATAACAAACTCTTGTACTAAATTATCCTCAGCAGAAATTGATCCACAGCTCTTCACAAGTTACAAAGACTTCCCTGATCTCTGTCAGTTTATAATTCAAACCTTGCCCTAATTTTCCACCAAACATGTTTATGATGACACTTATATTTCCCCCTCCATCCACTCTTTTCATCATTCTCTATTAATTGTTCTTTCACTAGTATTTTTTTGTCCTTTCTGCTATACATTCCAAGCCTTCTTTAGTATAAACTATATATTATTAGTCTATTATTCACGATAGGCCCCAAGAATGAAGCTAGAAAAGCAGATGGTATTTTTGTGGGAAAAGAGATTTGTGAATATTAACCATTTACACATTTTCTATATCATGTGCTTTTTAGGTGGTCTTTGAAATAAAAGCATATAATTAAAACTAAGTTATTAAAGTAGTTAATTGTAGATAACATATTCATGAGTATGTAGAAATGTATAGAATCTACTCAAAAATACAGTATAACAATAGAGAAAAGTTCTGTGGTTCAAAGATAACTGGTTGAATACTAAATAATTCAATTCACACAGCTTAAACAAACACCTTTGTCTAGATAAAATAAATGGACTTATTTTATTAGTGAAACAAAATAAATTACTTTTCCTTCCAAATGCTGTCCACCACAAATAAGGAGGCAAACTGTAATAAAGCTGTTTTAATTTTTAATATATATTATCAGTATTAAAATTTATTTATAGTAGTAAACTTCATCTGAAGAAATGAAGACATTGAATAATTCAGATATTTTTCTCTCAATATGTGATAGAATCAAAACTTACTTTAAAACAGTGGTAATATGGATGCCTGGGTGGCTCAGTTGGTTAAACATCCAACTTCTGCTCAGGTCCTAAGCTCGCAGTTAGTGGGTTTGAGTCCCACATCGGGCTCTGTGCTGACAGCTCAGAGCATGGAGCCTGCTTCAGAGTCCATGACTCCCTCTCTCTTTGCCCATCCCCTGCTTGTGCTCGCACTCTCTCTCTCTCTCTCAAGAATTAATAAACATTAAAAAATAAAAGAAAAACAGTGAGAATAATTATGTATATTTAAAGGGTTGGAGAAACAAGAAAGTAGGAATTAGAAATACTAACAAGGAAAAAAGACTAGCACTTAACATTGTATGTTAAAATTTAGCACTATGTACAAAGTTTCTGAGGAATATAAAATTATTGTACTGTATCTGTCCTTAGAAATCTGGATAACTTAGCCAGGAAGATAAACATACATGTATCTAACAGTGCAAAATCAGTTTTCTCACTTGTTAGAGTAGTAGTAAGGCCAAAATTGTTCTGGAAACAAAGAATTGAAATGATTAATTCCACTGGAAGAAAACATCCCAAGTGCACATCTAAGGCTCTTGATTCAACCCATAGAGGTTGAAGAGGAGGGCAGAGGACGTACAGGTAATAGCATTAGAAACAGAGATAAGAACGTGAGGGAGTAGTTAATTGTGATTGTGAAGTATGAAAGCACAGTGGATCTCAGTGAAAGAGGCATGTGCCACGGTGGGGAAGAGTTGCAGCTGCAAAAGTTAATCAGGTTAGCACTTGGTAGGTCTTGATTTTAATCAGGGACATAACATGCTTAGATCTTTGTTTTAGGCAGTGACCCAGATTGGCGATATTGCTGTCATTTAGGTGGTTGCTGAAATAGATACAAGACTTCCTGACAGCCTAATCCAATGTTCTACAAATGAGAACAATTGATTTGTTATAATGTTCTTCTATTGTGTGCCATGTAAACGTTTTGCAATTATTTTCTGTGCTCTTATGCCACATATAAAAGATACACTATTGCTTTTTAGAACCCTATGTAATAAACACAGTTAGCCTAATGGAAGTAGAATTTAACGTTATATATCATTACTACTGTTTTTCTAGTGAATTTGGGTGCTAACGATCCAAATCCCCACATAGGACTCATTGTTGGATAATTATTCTAATTAGAAAAATTCAGAGTTTTGATATTCAAACATATGCTGTCAACTGTGGTTATTTAAAATTGATAGAAAACTTGGTATCAGATTTAAACAAACATAAATCATGAGCATTGTATCTAGTGTTGGGATTGATCACTGTGTTCTCTTATTTAAAAAAAAAGCTATAAAAACTATTATTTTTTTTCAAGGCAGCATCAAAATATTTTTGCCAAAAGAAATCATAGTCCTCATTTAACTAACAAGTGACTAAGTTAATGTGCTGATGTTACAGCAAAATTAATTTGCTAATTTCTCTAAAAAATATCAAGTTACTATTACAGGATATTGCAGTATATTACTTATTTTAATATAAGTTTTTCTTTCTTTACAATATGTTTTAAATGACAAAAATATATTAAATAAGAGTATGCTTATACTTACACTCTCCTTTCTTACCAAAAGAGATGGGTTTTTGCCCTTGTTCCTTGCTCTTGACCTTGAGCTGATCTAGGAACTATGTTTTAGAATTTGATAAGGGAAGAGAAAAGTACATGAGGAGATATAGGGTCTTAAAATAGATCAGGAAGATGATCAAGAGCTTAAATCATCATATGATAAAACATTTTACATCTTGCATTAGGACATTAGACATAAATGGTTAATTATGTATGTATTACATATGCATATAATTCTGCATTATATGTCTTCACATATATGTTCCTATGTATAAATTACAATAAATTATTTTTAGAATGTTAAATAACATGCACTGTAAAATGCCTTCCCAGATTGAATAGCATTGAATGAAAGAATATAAAACATTCTACTGGATAAAAGAAAAGCATCAAAAAATATTATTGACTTTTTGAATACTACCAGTTTTTCTTCTACATCTGTTAAGTGAATGCTATCAATCTCCCCATGCTGAATCCACTTTTCCTCACATATATGGAGATTATTTTAAAAGTGAAATAAGAATCTACTGTATTAAAAACCAATGAAGATGATTTTACATAAGAAATCATTCCAAATATATAGATGTATGTAAGAACAACAGATAAGACCAACAGCTTATTAAGATATTTCTGTCTGCATTTAAGATTTGCTTACAGAAGTATTTACTTAACTTTGTGTCAACCAAACTCAACACGTTATTAAAATTTGCTACAATCCAGTGTCATATGAATATGGACATGTGTAAACTTGCTAACCTACTAGTTACACTGATTCCTGTGATGATTCAGGGAATGTGACATCAATGTAGCTGAATGTTGTGATGATTCAGTGAATGTGACATGCGGCCAATCTGATGAACTACAGAAGATGTAGTCATGATGGTACACAACCCTCCGGAAGTCAATTCAGCAGTTCTGTGTACTCAGCCTGCATCTCTTACATTCTGTGTAAAATATGACTTAATTAAGAAACTGCATTTGAAAGTAATCAGATACAGAGTGTCTGATGATATTTAAAGTAGAAGTTATGACTCAGAAAGGTGCTGGACAGCAGTTTCAACAATACATGCATTCTTCCTATGATATGTGGTGATTTTTAACACCATGTAATAAAACTTACAAATCTGTTTGTTACTCTAATCAGTCTTGAGCCTGTAATTAACAAGCAATTCGTGTGGTATTTGATGATACAAAGTTAAGATCTGAATATATAATTTCATGAAGACATTCAGATATATCTTAAAATAGAAAATTAAAGTTTGGAAGCAACATATTTACTTATGTAAAGGAAATTTTACAGAAGCAAGGCAATCTTTCTCTCTTCGAGTTTTCTCAGACAATTAGAGCTTAGGAAAACCTCATGTTTTGTTTATTGCTGTTGCAGTTTCCACTCTTTATGAAAGGAATAAATTTGTCCTGAAGTGTACTAGGGAAAGGCTTAGATAAATAATGGGGCATAATCTCTGGCTAAGGCTATACTAATTAGCATATGACCTTTGATAATCACTTCATTTATTTATACCTTAGTTTCTACATCTTTCCTAAAAGGCGTTTATACCACATAATCTATACAATTTTCTTCTGTTTTAAATTTCTAGAAATGTATTTGTATACTGGATTCTATTATTCAATTTGATACCTTAACCTTTGGGCTTGGAAACAGATTATCACAGATCTGTGAAGGGCTAACAGAAAAGATATTTCAAATTGATTATTTTACCTAGTATTGAACTCTTCGCTGGGTCTGGGTTAATGTATACAATCATTAACATGCAGAGAGCCTGGGTAGCTCAGTTGGTTAAGCATCCAACTTTGTCTCAGGTCATGATCTCATGATTCGTGGGTTCAAGCCCTCCTGACAGCAGAGAGCCTGCTTCTGATCCTCTGTCCCCCTCTATCTCTGCCCCACCCCCTGGTTTTTCATTGTTGTGCGGATGAAAGCTGATGTGAAGTAATGTGTCTGGGGATTGTTGGTGCTGAAAAAAGTCAGTATATTCTCCCACATGAGACAGGAATGGACCACTAGGCTCACTATGATGAATCAATATAGTGTAAACAGTTTAAGTATCAGAAGAACTACATGAAGCACAGAGGAATTTAAACTTTAACTCATCCTTTGGTAGTAAATAAGAAAATAAGCATTTAAACAGAGGACAAGGAGAAAAAAGAGAAATGACTCCATATTTAATGAGGATATATTAATAGATCCCTACCTCCTACATCATTTAAACAGCAGAAATGATCAAGAACACTTGTGCATAGAACTTAAGTCCCACAGTGCCATCTTGTCACTGTCAGTGACCATGTAAGTGTAAAATGCAAGAGTAAAAATGAACGTTACAACCATACCATTGCAGTATATAGTTAATATGGTAAGGAGGACAGTAAAAATAACAGTTGTATTATGCAATGGCAAGAAGGAAGTGTGGGCATATATAGCAAAATCTTAAGTAAGAGAGTCCTGACTTTTGGTCAACAAATTTAAACTATTTACCTAGATTATTAAACACTAAAATCTGTCTTCCAAATGTTTCAGTTTAAGAATAGTAGATGGTAGGGGCGCCTGGGTGGCTCAGTCGGTTAAGCGTCTGGCTTTGGCTCAGGTCATGATCTCACGGATCATGGGTTTGAGCCCCATGTCAGGCTCTGTGCTGACAGCTAGCTCAGAGCCAGGAGCCTGCTTCAGATTCTGTGTCTCCCTCTCTCCCTGAAACTCCTCTGCTCCCGCTGTCTCTCAAAAATAAATAAAAAACATAAAAAAAAGAATAGTAGATGGTAGATGATTAAATGGCGGTCACCAATGCCTATTACCAACCACAATTTTCCTGATATTAATATCCTACCTTAATTTCTCCTCATCTTCTCTATTAGAAGATGGACAAGATGAAAGCAAGGGGATAACTTCCATAAGGTTTGCAGATAATCTTTGGGCTGCTGTCATTTATCTTAGCTTGCCTCACATTATTAGATCAAATCATTTTAAATACCATTTTCTCTGTGAGAATGTTTTTCTAAGAACTTTGTCTTCTTTATTAATCCTCTTTGAATGTATTTTTATGGTAAGGTTTTTTTGAACACCTGAGTTTAAGTTCTCATTTGATTTCCTTTTTATCCCTCTGTCATACAGATGTTCAAAAATAAAAACAATACTAGACCCATAAAGAGCAGGTGAGGTGTGCTCCAAACCTTTGACCGTCCAGAAACTTGGTTCCATCAGTTTGACAAAGTTGATCAGTCTCTGGTAGGCTGGGAGACACTAATCAAATCCATAAAAGTGTTACTGACAAATTAGAATGGCACTTATTAACTTTAAATAAAAGCTAACTGCACATCAAGCCACCTCAGGGAATTCTTAAGGAAACTTCCTTTCCATTATCAGTGTACCTGTGGCTCAGAGTAATTAGACATTCACCAGTTACTTTGGAAAGTAGAAAATATAGCAAAGGGCATTTAATATATTGAAGAATACTTCACTTCGGTTATGAAAATTCTTTTTTTTAATGTTTTATTTATTTTTGATACAGAGAAAGACAGTATAAGAGGAGGAGGGGCAGAGAGAGAAGGAGACACAGAACCAGAAGCAGGCTCCAGGCTCTGAGCTAGCTGTCAGCACAGAACCTGACACGGGGATAGAACCCACGAACGTGAGATCTGACCTAAGCTGAAGCCGGATGCTTAACTGACTGAGCCACCCAGGTGCCCCAAGGTTATGAAAATTCTTAATTGCTTCTTCAGAGAAGGAACTCAACTCTAGCAGCTAAAATAATATATAAATACATAATAAAATAATAATATATAAATATATTTTTTTCTTTATGTTAGAAAAAATTGGACAAATCCTCCTAATCTGTATTCTTTGAAAGTTAACAAAACTGAGTATATCATTTACATCCAAACTGATGCAAGAATATCTGAAGTTATGTTATATATATCCCAGAACACTGATTCAAATAATACAATGTTCCCAATAGCATTATAGTATTTTTAAAGTACTTCAAAAATAAGTCACTTATACGGAGTTCCTGGGTGGTTCAGTGGGTTGAGTACCCAGTTCTTGATTTCTGGTCATGATCTCACACTTGGGATCAGCCCCATGTAGGGCTCTGTTTTGGCAGCATGGAGACTGCTTAGGATTCTCTCTCTCAAACTCTCGGTTTCTCTTCCCCTCCCTGCCTCAAAATAAATAAATAAACATTTAAGAAAAGTCACATACTTATAGCTCACCTCATTGTGAACCAATACTTTGCTTTATTATTTTAGAAACTTACATTATTTATTTATTTATTTATTTATTTATTTATTTTTAATGTTTTATTTATTTTTGATACAGAGAGAGACAGAGCAGGAGCGGGGGAGGAGCAGAGAGAGAGGGAGACACAGAATCCCAAGCAGGCTCCAGGCTCTGAGCTGTCAGCACAGAGCTCGACACGGGGCTCAAACCCACAAACATGAGATCATGACCTGAGCTGAAGTCGGAAGCTTAACGGACTGAGCCACCCAGGTGCCCCAAAACCTAAATATTTTAAATGAAGTTTTAGTTTTTCAGTAAAACTTGAGAGGAAGGTACAGAGACTTCCCACATATTCCCTGCTCCCACACATGCATACTTTTTCTCTTTATCAACATGACTCACCACTGATCTACCATCACTCTTGGTGTTGTTCATGTAATGTGTTTGGACCAATGTATAATAATGCATATATATCATTATAATATTATATAGGGCATTTTCATTGCCTTTCTCTGCCTATTCATCTCCCCCCGTCCACCTCCTCTGGCAGCCACTGATATTTTTACTGTCTTTAATTTTGCCTTTTGCATTCTAGAATGTCTTAGAATCGTCCTACTGTATGTAGCCTTTTCAGATTGGCTTCTTTCACTTAGCAATATGCATTTGATATTCTCCTATGTCTTCTTATAGCTTAGTAGCTCATTTTCTTTTCAGCATGATATTCCACTGGCTGCACATACTACAGTTTATCCATTTCCCTACTGAAGAACATCTTACTTGCCTCCAAGTTTTGGCAACTATGAATAAAGCTACTGATGACATCTGTGTGCAGATTTTTATGTGGTCAGACATTTTCAACTCACTTGGCTAAATAGCAAGGAGGGCAATGGATCGTATGGTAGGAGTAAGTTCAATTTTGTAAAAACCACAAGACTGTCTTCCAAAGTGGCTGTGCCATTTTGTACCCACCAGCAATATATGAGAGTTCCTGTTGCTCCACACCCTTGCCAGCATTTGATATCCTTACTCTGGATGTTGGCCCTTCTAATAGGTATGCAGTGGTACCTCACATCTGATTTAATATAAATGTCCCAGATGATATATGTGGAACATATTTTCATATGTGTTTTAATTTTTAAAAGTAACTTTATCCTAATCTTATTCTTGAAACCTGGAGAGATAGCCTATCTAGAAACTACATACACGTAGCTGTGACCTATACTTAGTACATAATGTGCAGATGACTATTCCAAATTGAAATTTATTATTATCAATGCTTTTGGAACATTACAGATTCAGAGCATTTGTGTCTATTCAGCAAAACGACAGATGAATAAAGCATATAAAACCTAAGCATTATCAAAAATAAATAAAAAGGCTATAATATATTTCTGTAGTACTAAAGGCAAAGTCCCTGTGGAGATATGTTATTTAAGTGCAGTGGTTTTTATTGTAAACAAGCTTCCACATTGAGACTCCTTGAATTCGCCAGTGTCTGGTCAGTTACCATAGCTCCCATGGACAGCAGAGTCTCTGTACAGGTAATCATTGTAACCTCCAAAATTCTAGTTATACAACAAATAAGACTGTAAGACCAAATAGGTATCAATTTTCTCCAGTTAAATGAATGTCATTGTTGTTCCATCTACAGGGCCTGTTTATGACAGAACAAGTTATTCACAGTGGATTCGGGAAAGAAATCAAGCGACAGAGAGAAGAACAGAGAGAGAGTGAGAGAGAGAGAATGAGAAAAAGAGAGAGAACAAGTAGCCTAATGAGGAAGCCATATGTTTTCTTGCTGCCCTATTTTTTTCTTATACTTTAAAATATTCTCTTGAGTTCAATTATCCTAACCTAGGCTCACAGCAGGTAGAATTTGAAGAACATTTATAAAAAGAGAATGAGCTTCACTCAAATCTCACAGCACTAAAAGATGCAAACGAATTAGCCAAACAATATTGATATAGTTGGAAAGATATAAAAATAGGGATATGCCTTTGTTTTATTAAGAAATACATTGTTTGTAAGTTTTGGTACTATTTGGACTCAAAGCATTATTTTTATAAGAAGAATGACATATTGATTAATATATAGTTTTTAATCACTCATTGACCTTCAAATTCTAGTGGCTTCACTACATGTAAAATATTGGAATTATGATGTATATGATTTGATCAAAATATAGATTTTTCTCTATAAAAAGGAACTCCTAGAAAGTTAACACTACAATGAAACACCCAGAATGCTGTTAACAACAAAAAGTAATTTGACACAAGGCAAATATGTTTGGAACCATCCCAAGATTGATTTGTATCTTAAACAAGTCTAAATACTATTCACTTTGAGAGATGATTCTTGTTTATTTTTTAATATCCATCTTTGCTAATTACTGTAAATTCATTAGCTCTAAATATAATCTTTCAATAGAATTCCAGTCCTGATCTGCAACCACCAATTTACTGTTTCTCCTCAAGCATTTAGTTGAATAATCAGACTTCCGATGTTCAAAATTGAAGTGATTTTTCATTTCAATGTAGTCTTTTTATTGCACATCTTCAATTTTATTATCTACATTTCCCACCATTCAAGATTTCTTCTTGTTCTACATATCTAATTGTCATGAAATCTTATTAAATAAATACTTGTTATGGTCTCTCAAATATCATATTTCTTCAATTTTACTCTAATTGAGTGAAGCCATTATAATGTCTGACCTAACTGACCAAGTTGTTCATATTATTTCCAATCTCTTCTTGTTTTGCTCACTGTTCCTCATGGTTTTTTTTCCTACTATAGAAATATAAAAAAACGGGTTAAAATTAAATTCTTCAACCCGTCATTATAGAGTTCTATAATGTACCTTTATGCTAGCATAAAATATTTTCTCATTACGTCTTATATGAGCGTTATAACTGAGCAAATCTATTCTCTTCACTATCTCTTTCCCCTCCACCATCAAAAACGTCCCTGTCCCATCTCATCACCTACCCTTCGTTCTATCACCATGCTCATCATCATAAAAAATCTGCCACGTTATTGTTTTCCCTTTTTTATACTCTCAAACTCCAAAAATTGCATCAATTTTCCAAAACCAGAGCAGAATCCATATCTTCTCAAAGGTTTCCCTATATCACTTGTTCACTTATGCATTCATTTGTTTATGCAGACAACACTCTGGTGACCCAGACTGACTTGCTGCTGTTCTGAGTTTGCTGACCACTGAGGATTAAAATCTTCTGTTTCCAACCTCCTTTGTACACACTGATTTCTTTCTGCTGAGCACCACTGTATATATTCTATATAGCTTAGGATTTGTATCTTGTCTCATTTGTTGATGGTTTAAAACTCTTCTACAAGCTTAAAATCAGTGCTGGAACAGACCATATGACTTACAACTTTTGTGTGCACCGAACAGCCCAGAGTCTGGTCTACTGCTGATACAGGACAGTGTCACAAATACCTCTGATTTAATTATTTCATTAGAGTGCCAAGAAGTCTTTTAAATAGCTTTGTCTATATACATCAATGGATCATAATGACAGTGGTCTGGTGAATGTCTCATGTGTTAGTTCAAAATAGTAGTACCTTTATTTTTTAGGAGTTTAATATAGCAGAGAAAAACAATGACCATAGTTTAAAAAGGCAATGCAATAAAGCCATGACAGGAAAATTCCAAGTCTGGCAAGATAACTTTCTTCAAAAGTTTTCCTTAATGCTCCCCTCCTCCAGTTTACTTTCAAAACGACAAAAGCAGCATTACAGCCAATTTCCTTAAGTATCAAGTAATCTACATTTTGCAAAAATGATTACTGCAGAGAGCAATGGAAAAAAAGGGGGGATATTTTAGCAATCAAAATCTCTCCAGGGACAGGTTAGAGGAACTGAAGATCATAACAGATGTTTTCAGCTATCTAGTTAGCTAGCGCTATGATGCAAATAATTGTTACTGCCGTTATCTTTCAAACCAGCTGTCTGATGTCCCTAGGAGAGACAACAAAATAATAATAATAATGGTATCGATGATTTTCAAGCCTATTGGTGAGGTACAACTTAATACTGATTTTTGTCTGCATAAATGCTGATAGGCACAGAAAATGTTGAGACTAGACACACTTTTTTTTCTAAATTTCACTAGAATATCATTTACAATTAAGGCCTAATTTATTATTAGTAATGGCGTCTGCTGTCACAATATGCTAATAAGATTACAGAAATAGAAACAGGGAAACAAGGATCTCTCCAGCATTTCTCTGTCAATTGATTTGAGCTTGAAAAACTGTTAAATTAATTGCATGGCATGTTTATCCAGAATTTCCTCTGAGGAGGCAGCGGAGTGCCTGGCAGTGTTTTTGTTACTCTGATTTTGAGGCTAGGCTCAGAAAAAGAATAAGGCTTCTTAGTGGAGTTTTTTTCAGGGGCTCAATTCATTTTGAACATGGCACATTGCCTTCTAGCTAGAATGTTAACTGGCCAGAATTTAACACAGCAGGTTTATTGCCAAAGGACAAAGGGCTCCAATGGCATGAAGGTTTGGAAGTGCTCGACAGACAAAACACTATCACATGAAGTTAACTGGAAGACAAACCATATTTTAAACTTTCTAAACAATAAACAATCCATCGGTTTGCTTCCAGTACATATTGAATTATAATGTATATAAATAGAATGTTTTTTTGTTTTAAAAGCTAATACTATTTTAAATACAGTAATATTCTTGAAAATAATGAAGGTAAACACTCAGTAGCTAATTAGCTCAATATGTAAGACTGCATTTTGACATGTTGCTTTTTCTTATATTTACATATGCTTGTTAGTAATCACATGCGGTTTCCAAAATTATTTTTAAATTCTTTCAAAACGAAATAGATGTGAAAACAAACTTGATAAAATACCAAAACCAGTGCAGCAAATAGTGATACAGGCCTTCTGGAAGTTTTAATTGAAAGTCATGAAAAATGAAAACTGACAACTCAATATGTGTGTAAAGAGAGAGAGATTCAGAATTTGAAGAAACTTGCCTCATGAAAATGTCATATAGTTTATGACTTTGGACTACAACATATTGACAAGCAGTATTTCTGTCTCTGCTGAAACTTCGACATTGATAGGGAACTCATGATCTCCTTAGGGAATGCTTTCTATCTTTGGATCACTCCAATTACAGAAAAGGTTTATTTTCATATATATTATTCACCATCATTTTTCTTACAATTTCTGAGATATTTCTTCAACCCTGAAAACAGTAATTCTTCTTATAGTCATTCTTGTGTACCAATTTTCAGATTTCATCTAGTATTAGATATGTCAAAATACAAGTGAAATATGCACTTGCAAAGAATACATGGCTTAACAAAATAGAATGAGTTCACAGAAAACTTAAGTCTTTCTTCAGGCCAAGGACAATTTCCCACAATTAGCAGATGAGAGCAAGAGCCATCAGTAAGTTAGAGTGTAAGCAAATAGACATCCTTATGGGGGAGGGTACAGGGGATTCAGTGCAGAGGAAAAGTACTATCTTGGTGCTCAAGAGACTGATCTTTATTTTTACTTCTGTTAATATTTCTGTCATTTGTTCTATTATTAGTCATTAGCTAAAAATATGCCTTTAGACAAATAACCTCATTTCTTGGTTTCCTTTTGTTTAAAAAATTTTAATGTTTATTTTTGAGAGAGAGACAGAGAAACAGAGAGACAGAACAAGAGTGGGGGAGGGGCAGAAAGAGAGGGAGACACAGAATCTGAAACAGGCTCCAGGCTCTGAGCTATCAGCACAGAGCCCAACATGGGGGTGGAACTCACGAACTGCAACATCCTGGCAGAGCCAAAGTGAGCCAGGCACCCTGCAACTTGGTTTTCTTAAAAAGACTACATAGCCAACAAGATTTCTTATGACAATAATATTTTATGTTATATAATATTAGCATATTAGTGTAATAATGTGAGTATATTAGTAGGAACATACTATTCAAAAATGAGGCCTACTGATATTACCGCAAAACATTTGAAACTGGAAATATCTGTTTTCCTGCATCATATAGTTCACTTTATGGTGAAACTTTACAACAAGCTTCATGAATATATTATTAAATTTTGAAGGACACTAAGTTAATTGGAACCTAGTGCTGGAAGATGCTCTCTAAATATCTTAGAGGCATATAATTTATTAGTATTTGCTTTCACAGTAGTCACTAAGATGAAAAAACTAATATAACTGAATATTTAGTATAATGCAGTAGTCACCATAATGTATGTGTCCATCAGAACACTTGGGTTCTCCTCGCAGATCTGCCAGTTACCAACCAAACATCTTGATTCTACTAAACTTGTGTCCTTTTCAAAAAAAAAGTTGAAAGAAAAATGTGAATATCAGATTTATAATAAAATGTTACTTGATAGATTATTTCAAAGAATCCAAGGGAATATTTCCTTTTATTCGGTATATCTGAAAAATCCTCATCTCACAATTTATAGTAGTAAACATTCAATAACTAATTTTAATGCATATAAAATGTATATGTATATGCACACACGTTACATATATTACTCAAATGTATATATTTCTACATATTTTATTGTAATAAGATACATCCAATTTTATATATTACATATATTTAAATTAGATAATCTAAATAGTGAAATATATCAAATAATGAAACAATTCACTTCACTAATAATATTCTTTTAATGAAAATAATGTGGAATGATTAGCACTGTTGATGAAGTTAGGCTCAGTCCAAGAAAGTTCTGGAAGCATGGAAAGTGAAGAGAATTAGTTCTTTGCCCAGTTGGATAAGAAGGCAGGGGTCTGGGGTGTCTGTGTATCTGTAATGAGGCACTCATTAGATCTGTATCTGGTGCTTATTGCTCAGTTGTGTGTCACTTCTCTAAAACAAGTGCACACATTGCCTCGAGCTATAGAAAGTGTTATGATTACTTGTCTTAAATGTATTTAAAACCAAAAAACTTGTGGCGGCTGTTGTCATTCTGGAACACAGTTTCTCCAGAGTGTCTAAGAAATAAAGTAGTTACTTTGATAAAAATCTGTTCTGGGGGTGTTTTAAATATATTTACACATCCTAATTTAGCTCCCAAACCACACAAAATAAAACCCCAGTGCTCTGTCCCGTAAGACAGGAACATAAAAGATTTTAAAAGATATAGTAATGTTACAACTTCTTCAATTAGGAAACATCTTGATTCTAATAAGTGTTAGAGGAGAAAAGCTTTGCCATTTGGATATTTTCCAAACTCATTTATATTCAATTAGGAACTTTATTTTTAATCTACAGAACCATTCAAATCAGTAATTAGAAAGCATGGTTGAAAAACAACAAAAAAGCCCACTTGCATTTGCTGAGAGAATAACAAGAAAGGAATGAACCATTTCTTTTTTTCCAGTTGAATGCCATCTCGTTCTGTCTGCGTTAGAATATATTGAACAGAAATGAGCCATCGTTATATGTTAATACCTATCACATCCAATACTTATAATAAGAAAAACACAGTGGTTGTTCCGCACTGAAAAAAAACCAGGAAGAATTTGTTATATAAAGAAGGACATGCAAAATAAGCTTCTATGAAAACTCATTTCAATCACATTTCACCTATATGGAAAAGAAAGCAAATCTCATATTCCATACATTTGTTCCCTCAAAAAAAGACAAATAATTTTTGGGGGGGGTATAGGAAAAGAATCTCATTGCTCTAGTTTAGACTCTTCTGAAAGCCATACCCTAAGGTAGAATTACCATAATTATTGGAATTTAGCTTAAGTAAGACTCTGAGTTTTTTATTCAAATTATCCACATGTTATAAGCTCTTTCTTATCCTTCACAGGACTCTCACTATAGAATAGATGCATAAACAAGAACCGTTGTTTTGTCATTGTTTTTTCAAAGCCACAAAAGGACAGGAAAACTATACAAGAAACTGTACTTAAGTATTCTCTGGTGTCAAGCTTGTGATACTTGACATGATTTGCTAAGTTGTTAAATAGCTAGAGTCAAATAAAGAAAGTAGCTTCTCCTTGTGCTAAACATATTTATGGCCTTGTTTAGCGAAAACTCTTAAGAGAAAGAGTCATATTGGTGCAATATGAAAATTCCACCTTCAATTCTTAGCACAACAGAGAAACTTGAAGTAAAATAGACCACAAGTGCTCTATGATGATGGATGAAATGATTAAAGAAGTAAAGTTTGATATGTATTCAATAATTCAACTATCTGTGATATGGAAGCAACTGAAATGTCAAGTGATAGATGAATGGATAAAGAAGATGTGGTACATATATACTATTGTATGTCAATTACATTTCAACTAAAGCAAAATAAATACTTCATCTACCAGTAAGCTGAATTAGGGAAAAAAATAATGACATGTGAAGACAAGCTCTAGAGAAGATATTTGTGGTAGACATGTTCACTGAAATAATTGATAAAATATTTCTAATTAAAGTCAACCTATAATCATCAGATGCACTTCACTGCATTATGCTAAAACCAAATAAACAAATTTTAGGTGTGCTCTCAACTGCAATGCAAATGTGCATGATTTTGTGATTGGTAAAAATCCCAAAGCTTAGGTAGGGCTCAATTTTTAAAATATGAGTGAAATTGATAGGAATCAAAGTTTCTTCTGGGCACAAATTTTTCAAAATTTCCATAGTATTTTAAACATCCTATTCTAAAATGCCTGGTGGGTTCAGTCAGTTAATTGTCTGCCTCTTGATTTCAATTCAGGTCATGATCTCATGGTTTATGAGTCTGAGTCCTGCATTGAGTTCTGTGTCATAGTGCAGAGCCTGCTTGGGATTTTGTCTCCCCTTTCTCTGTCCCTCCCTGGCTTGCTCTCTCTATCTCTCAAAATAAATAAAAATGAACTCCAAAAAATGTAAAAAAAAAAAAAAAAAAAAGCAAGGCAGATAGCTCAGTACAGCATAGTTAAGACACATATTTTTAATATAATCATGCACCAAGGAGGTGTGACCAGAAAGTCTGATTATTCAGATTTACAGGATATGCTAAGACTGTCTACACCAATTATAAAGACAAAATAAAATTTTAGATATTTCACAATTGCATTATCATCATTTCAATGTACTAGAATCCTTTGGATTGAAAATATTTTGATTTGATTCAATTGAGCGAATTAAACCAATACAGTTTTTTTTTAATGTTTATTTATTTTTGGGAGAGAGAGAGAGAGAGAGAGAGAGAGCAAGCGAGCAGGGGAGGGGCAGAGAGAGACAGAGACAGAGACAGAATCTGAAGCAGGCTCCAGGCTGTCAGCACAGAGCCTGATGCAGGGCTCAAACCCACAAACTGTGAAATCATGACCTGAGCCAAAGTCAGATGTTTAACTGACTGAGCCACCGAGGCGCCCCAATCCAATAGAGTTCTTAAATATAGTCTATAAGGTAGTGAGCTCTGTAGTTCAATATTCATGCTCTTATTTCTTTTCATATCCTTTGGATGTCTTTTCGTGTTGTACTGGAGCAATTAGCCAGATTGATCTACACAGATTCCTTGATTGTGTGTGTGTGTGTGTGTGTGTGTGTGTGTGTGTGTGTGCTTTCTAATAAAAAGATTTTCATTAAACGTTGCTGGTTCCTTCTAGCCTAGGCAGAGTTTAAAAGCACAAAATCCTTTTGAAATTGTGAAGCCATTTAGCATCTACTCAACTAAAGTTTTAGCCTCTGTGCACTGTTATACATTCATAGGATGGATTTCTTTTTTTTCCTCCTTAGTTGTACTTCATTGATCATGACCAAGGAATCTAGATAATTTTTTCTCCGGGGTTATTCAACTTTCATACAAGTAAATCAAAGGTACCATAGCATCATCTTGGCACCCCAAAGAATACCGCTTTCAATTCTTTCCAAATGATCTGTTTTCTTGTGTCAAAGCTAAATGATAAGGACGTTGTGAAGAAGGATGCAACAGTTCCAGAATTCTATGCAGTTCAATGAATTCCTTGTTTTATAATAACTACAAATATTTATCAAGTGCTTTTAATGATTCATGTGCTATTCTAAGTCTTTTGGAAGTGACTATTATTAAAACTCACAACAATCATATGAGGTAAAAATTGTGATTATTTTGAGGTTACATCAAGGAATTTGAGGTTTACAGAGGATAAGCAAACTGCCTAAGATCATGTAGCTAACAAAGGGGCATTCCGGAATTTAAATTCCTGTAGTTTGACTTCAGAGTCTATGCTCTTAACCAATACGCATCGCTGTCCTGACATTGGATATGACATGTCAGCTGAATCCATATGTCTTCACAGTTCTGTACGTTAGGATCTGAAACACTTGGATTATTTTAAATTGTAAGGAACACAGTTAAGAATTGAACAGTCGAACATTACATCATGGATGAACTATGTTAGATTTACTTAATAATTAAGGCCTAGATAGAGTATCCAGATAGCTGTTTTATTCCTTCTGTTTCTGCCACATGGAAAAGCTTGTGTCATGAGGGGCTGAGTCTCAGGCCTGAATGAGGTTGTCATTCTTTTTGGTTTCATGTTTGTGCAGTAGTCCTATCTGCACAATTATTTCGCCTTTAAGGACTCCTTCCACGTTTGCTTAAATTGAATCCCTGCCACGCAAACCATTTCTGCCCTCGTCACGGATGCTGCTGTTATTCTGATACCTTTACTTTATATTCTGCTATCTGTTTTCATCTCTTTGCATTTTCATTATGCGGATGAGTTGTGGAGACTGACTTCTCCTTAGCCAGATAAACGTAAACTTTTTTTTAATGTATTTATATTTTGCATGATGTATTGCAATAATCTGGACTCAATTTCTCTGTTCTAGATTACTTGCCATGCTACTTTTTGATGTCCTCTCTCAACATATTAAATTTTATATTGGTTTTTTAAAAAAACGAACTCTGTCATTGGGATCCAGTTTGCTAAGAAGAGTTCACAGATCTCTTTGACGCTGTCTGTTCCGTTCAGGTAAGACATGTGCAAATGTTGGTCTGGTTTAGGGACATTTCACTGAAGCATAATGCTCACTCCTGGAAGCCTGCACTGACTGTGTTTGTTTGAGGTAGCAATGGACAACTTCTACTGGCTCTCACTGAGACTGAAGAGAACATTCTGCTGATGTGCATCTCAGTTTTCTTAGAAACCTCTTTGTATTCTCACTTGCTGGACGGATCTAAAATTGCCTTTCCTTGATATTAGAGTAGAAAAATTAAAGACTGCAGATGGATTTAGAAGGAATAGAGTCCAAGAAGTTGTGCGTTATTTTGCTTTGTTTATGTTCCTAACTTTGACTACTTTACCCTCAGGAAAAATAAATTTACTTATGGTTGAGTATACTCACATTCTACTTTGACAATTCAGAAAAAATTAAAAAAAAATAAAACAAAACAACAACAACAAAAAATGAAACTTTACCATTTGCCCTCCATTTTCACCCCTGATAATATTTTTCTGGAGGATACCCTCATTTAGATGATTCCTTGTCTTCTTGCCCAAGTCCACACTTCATAATTACCTGTCATTTACTTGAAAACACTTTAGCATCAACAGTGCAACACACATGAGCTAGTTAATTTCAACTATATTAAACTAACAAGTTACTCCAATCAGGAACGATCAGAAGGTCTACACTGTGATCTTAACCAGATACCTGGACAATCACACATGTTTGCAAATGATCATACTGAAGGTCTAAAATGGGTTTTCAGTGGTGAAATTTGATTCTTCTGAACATGATCAATATTAAAGATCTCACTGGTGAAACTGAAATTTTTAAGATTGTGATTTGGCTAAAATAACTTTAGCTATATACCTGGTCCTTAAATGATCAAAGTAGAAAAATCGAGGGGTATCCTACTATAGCCTATTTTTAAAGATGGCTCTCTCCCTAAGTAGTCCTGGGTCCAGTCATATAAGGTAAGATGTCTGGTTGCCAGATGCCAACTATAAGGATGAATGAATACTTTTTCTGGAATATGATCACAACAGTCTTGAGTGAACTGTATGCAAGATGGTGGCTGGTGCAGCATAAAGGTGGAAATGTAGGACTTCATCAGACTTACAGAACAGGTTGAATAAAATGTTTTGGATTTGCTAGGTAATAAATATTTGTTTAATAGATGTCAGTATATAGGACAGAATTTGGATTAAGACTTGTTTTTATGATAAGCTGGTGGTGAAGCTATGCAAATGTAGCTAAACCTAATCCACTTTAAGATTTAGGGACCTACCATTATTACCAACTTGGTTTGGTGCAGGTAGTAGTTGTTATCTGTACTCCATTTTCATCCTAAGTATTTCATCAATAAATTATCTTCAATTCTTCCATACTTTAAACGTCTCTCTCCACTGTTTTATTTCATGATTATTGTAAACATTTTTCACTATGATATTAAAAAAAATCCTCTAGTTATTGAAAAATCTGCCTTCCTTTTCATCTCACCAACTCCCTGAATGAATGAGTGTTCACTTGATCTTTCTACCTCTTTATCTCCATTTTCCACCTTAGAAATTCTCTGACTCTTCCCCAGATCTCTACATGACTTTTTGTTAATTAAGCCAATGAGCGTTTTTCACTTGTTCTCTCATTTGGCCTCCTGGCAGCATTTGACACAAATGGCCTTGCCCCTCTCTTGACTTCATGACACTACTCTCCCCTCATTCAATCTTTTCTTTCTGATTAATAATTATCTGTAGCCACTGAGGGCTCATTTCCCTCTACCCAGCTCTTAAATATTTATATTTTTTGACTAAACAATAAGCCAAGCATTGTGTTCACTGCAACATGTTAATGCTCTTCCCCAACACTAATGAGATGCATGCTGTGTTTGCTTGCTTACCTGCAACCTTCTGTTGGCTGTTTATCTGCAGGGAGTGTAAGTTCCACACTGCGTGGGTACCATGAAACCAGAGCCTCCTGTCTGCTTCTTATTTCAGTTTAAGAGTTAAAGTTTTTTTTTCTTTCCCTGGTTATTTCTAAAGTATGTAAAAAATAAGTACAAAAAAGGGACGCTATAAGTCCTAGAATTCACTGGAATCAAAGTACATGACTGCTTTGAAGATACTGCTGAAGATGACTTTCTTCATCAAAACAACAACAAAATTTTATAATTTAGCATTAGATAGATTTAGGGGCTTGCCTCTCAGGAAGTTGGAGGGTCACTCTGAGGAACTGGGAGAAAGATATATGAGAGGGTTGATAAATAGTTTAACCTCTAATTTGAGAGTCACCAAATGATTCCTGTGAACTGGGCCCATTCAATAGACACAGTAGTAATGGTATTGTGCGAATGATTCTCTGACAGACAGGAGTACTGAAGGAGAAATTACAGTTTGTAAAACATTATCATGTGATTCTCATTTACAGAGTTGCCATACTGACTATGAAACTGAGACATCAAAGAGGGCATTTTGCTCAGTGACAAATGAATGATAATATAGGTTTTGTTTTCATTTTGGAAAATGGAAAGAGATCTAATACAGACACAATAATAATGTGTTGTCTGAAATATTATAACATTGGATTGTCATAGACAAAACATTTTAGGTGTTGTTTTCCTAAACATGTGATTATATCTATAATTTGGATGATGCGTATAAAAAGTATTCTAAAATATTAGACATAATTTTAAATGATATAAAATTTATGTTACATTAGGTCTTGGTTATTTTTGTTTAAACAAAAGTTGGAAATATTTTATAAGTTTCCATACTTCCTACTATCATGAATGTTAATAGAAAGATTATCTTTCCAGACCAAATCCCTCTATTCTCATTAATCAACTGCCTAATGAACATGTCCCCAAAGTTATCCTGCACAATCAGAAAATTCCCACAAATAACACTAATTCATCTTATTTCCTAACACACCTATAGCTTGTCCTGTGATCCACAGAGGAAACGGCAAAAGCCAAAGCTGGACACTTGAGAGCCCTGGTCTTCCTTTCATTCAGCTTCCATATTTAAAGCATTAATTTTTTTTTAGCCTACTTAAGGTGCCATGACAAAGTACCATAGACTAGATGCTAAACAACAGAAATTTTGTTTTTTCATGTTCTTGAATTCTGGAAGTCAAAAAGTAAGGTATATACTAATTTAGTTTCTAAGGAGAGCTTTCTTCCTGGCTTGTAGATGGCTGCCTTCTCACTATATCCTCCAATGGTGGAGGAAGAGAGCTAAGATATCTCTTCCTTTTCTTATAAGAGCACCAGATGTATTATATTAGGGTCCCACTCCAAGGACCTCATTTAACTATTACAATTTCTTCACAGGCCCTATTTCTAAATACAGTCACATTAGAGGTTAGGACTTTAGCATATGAATTTTTGGAGGACACCAACATTAAGTCCATAACAGTTAAGTAGTTTTCTAAATTTCACAAATGTATTCTCTCTTACAGTGGTCATTCCTCCATTTCAAGACCTTATTATCCCTCATCTGCATTATAACAACCTATTAACTGCCTATCTCTGACACCTGGTATTATATTAGTGTCCTTCATCAACTGTCCTTCATCAATACATGCTCTACACTGCCTCCAAGGTGACATTTATTATATGTTGTCTCCCTACTTTTGAAACATTTAAGTGGATTAATCATGTGAAAGCTTCAGAGTAAGAGCTTCTAATCTTGGTTCTACCACTTACTTATTAGTTCTGTGACTTTGACCAATTAATTACGTAATGTCTCCAAGTCCTCCTTCACTTCTTTAAAAAAGCAAGAATAATCATAGCATCTAACTCATAAGGTTTAGTGTAAGAAACGTGATAATCCATGAAAGACTCTTAGCACAATGTTGTTCACACAGTAAGCTTTCAATAAAGGCTGGATATTATTATTTTACCCAACTGATGTCTCATCTAGCTCTTTTCAGCTTCTATGATAATCCACAATCTCCTTTCAATAATATATGTTCTATGCTCTTGGATAAACTTTCAACTTATATACTTTTGTTTTTCCCAGGATTCCCTACTTATTCCTTGGGTTAATCATACTGATGCATTTATAGCTCTTTATACTCTCCCATCTGACCTCTAGGCCTCAAGACAACCTCTCTCTGCACTTAGCACTCTTCCTGCCCTTCTCCCACAAGTGGCACCTGCCTAATCATCATTCAAGACTCAACTAAGGACTTTCCCAACTAACTTTCCATGATTTCCCCTTAGAATCTAAGATATGTTCTCCTCTCTCCTTTCAGAACTCTGGTAGCAGTCATGGTTATCTCTTTCAGACCATGAATTATATAGTATATAGTAATTTTCTCTTTATCTCTCTCCTCTTCTAAAGTCTACCTTTTATCAAGATGATGCCCATCACATGTGGATCTTATTATTTGTCTGTATTTTCTTAGCTTTGACTTAAAACATAAGGACTTAGAAAAATCATAAATATCGAATAAATATTCCAAATGGACAAATATGCCATAGCCCTTTAAAAACATCCATATTCTTATCTGTGTAAACAAATGGACACGAAGGTCTCTTCAACCTTCTGTTAAATTCATACTTAACCTAACATTTCTTTACCCTGCTCTGGATGCCATAACTGATGATATTGTGTACATAATTTTGTTGTTTTTTTCTTTTTCAGTGCAAATCTAGAAGATGGAATTTTTTTCAGTCTCTTTTAATTCAAAATAATTCTGTTAAAGCAGAGAAAACTTTTTCAGCACTTCAAAATATTTTAATTCTTTTCTGCCCCTCCAACCTATATTACACTCATTTTGTAATAAAGCATTAATCTTAATTGGGTTTCCTGACTGTTATTTTAGTACAAAGAAAGCAAGATTATACAGAAACAGATTTCTCTCATTTCTTTTCACTGTAACATGAGGATCATAATTATGTGATTTAATGCTATGAAGAGATCAGAGAAGTTTGTTTTTATGCCATCATGAACTCAAGTAGTGCGCATTTTCCTGCATACTCATGTTTTTGCTTTCCTTGGGTTGCTGATTGGGCTGCAACTGTATTGTGTAATTCACTGGTATATGTTAGATGAAGTTATAGGTAAAACTGCAAGTCCCTATGGAGAGCTGGTATACACTTAGTCAGCTAAAAATAACTGAACATTCTTTGGGTGTTCGATACAGGATCAAAACGCAGAGTGCAGAGAAGTGACCTCAAATCGAACACATCGTGCCCTGCTGTTTGTCAACAGTAAATTACATCTGATTTTAAGCAAGAAAAGGAAAAACTACTGGCGACCTGTGAGTGTGCTTCATATAAGGATCAATACAAAGGAGAATAGCCTTTTTAGCTTTTTCCAAGTTCTCTGACTTCCTGGAGCAAATTGGCAGTACTTTTTGATCATTCTCAATTAATAGCACTCTCTCCCTAAGCCAGATAGAGTCTATAGTCCTGGGGGCTACAGAGAGGCTGAGGCTTCACGAGGAACATAATGGGAGTGTTACAGGCTGAAAACTGCTTTGCTTTAGAAAAAAAAAAGACAGAAAGAAAGAAGAGGAAAAAATAAATTGATTTTCAACTTCTGTAAATGGAATTAGGAACTCAGAACTATGTGCCGGGATATGGAACCAGGGAGAATTTTGTGTGTTTTGCAAGCCTTATTTTGAAGTGTACAAACTAGTGATTTCTGGAGCAATTTCAAGTCAAAAAGGCACTTTTAACCAAACCTTTGAAGATACTCATACAGATTTTTTTTATGATGGTGAAAACAAAATATAATCTTACTCTTTCCTGAATACAGATGTTTTGTTCTTATATCATTTTCAGCAATCATCTGGAGTTACAAAGAAACACTGACACATAAACACCTTGAGTACATCTCAATGTTTGATTCAAACCATGACTTGTAATTAATTATTTTCAGCGAATCTTAAAACCCTTGGCAAAACAAACAAACAAACAAAAATGCATAACAAGTTCCAAATCACTTTCATTATTGCTATTCCTGTGGCTAAAGTGAACCAGTTTATTACATTCAGGGGAAAAAAAATGTAAGAGAAGAGGAGAGAGAAAAGTCAGAATAAAAGAAATGAAAAGTAGAGCTGAAGAGAAAAGCAACAACCAAAAGAAAGAAATATATATGGTAAGAAGTAAAAGTAAACTGTGCAGGTTAGGAAGGTGAGCTTGGAATAAGATAGGTCTATATTTGTATCCAATTTATGACAACATTTAATCACAAATATATGATTTTGGTGTTAGCTTTTGGGAATAACAATAAAGAGCATAGTAAACACTCAGCAAATATTAGCTATTAATTATAAAATATTCAGAGTCATCAGTTTACTTTAGAAATTCCATAGGTTCCTAAGCTTTTTGTTTGTTTGTTTTTAGGTAATGGCAGTGACATGTAGATTTTGAATTTGCATGGTAGCTACTCATAAAATAGTAATTGAGTGTTAGTCGGTTTGCAGAACTGTTGCAAAACAGTTGCTGAGGAACTGGGCATACTGAATCTTTCTTATGAAATTTAGTTGCATCTCGACATTTTAATAGTGCTTCATTAATTAACTGAATAGAGTTAATGGCTTCAAATAAGATTGAACAAATGGAGGGAAATAAATGCATCAAAGTGGTAGATTTGAATATTTTCAACTCTAGAAGAACAAAGTAAAAATAAAATAATTTCAGAAAGTTTGTGTGCTTAGATTAGTGGATAGATTATTAAAGAAAACCTGAAATCCTTACAGAAATACAAATATGTATGTTTTTTAAATGTTATTAAATGCTCTTCTATGCCAGGTTTTGCATGTGTCCCCATATATAAACTGGCCTATAAAATAAACACTATTCCTATTCTTATGGAACTTAGTACTTTGTCAAGGCTACAGTCAACAATCAAGTAAATAAACAAGTATAGATTTACAACATGAATTTATGCTATGCTTATAGAATATACAAGAGACAATAGTAGGAAGTGAGAGGTACTTACATGAAGATATCAGGGGAAAATATCTGAATTAGTAAAATTTAAGCTGACTTTAGGAACAACAAAGAACCAGCTATTAATAGAGTGGAGAGCAGAATCATCTGGAGGGGACATCATGCCTAATCGCTGAACGGCAGACTAGAAGGTGCTGACTTGATTGAGGAATTGAGATGCGTATACTAGAATGTGTGAGGGTAACCATGACATATTCGTTTAAAATGAATGATATTTGGGTTAGACTTCTCTTAAAAAAAAAAAAACACTCCTCTAACAGATGCCCATCTGTCTGCCATAAGAGGTGGGTGATAAGAGTGGAAACTGCCTATGTCCTTGGCTAACAAAGTGTGGTCCATGAATCAGCAGGGTCAAAATTACCTAGGAACTGGTTAAAAATGCAGAGTCCCAGGACCCACTCCAGGCTTAGGGGAAAAGAACATAATTTCACAAGATCTCAATGGGACCTATATGCCATTTAGGGATCCCGGGTGTAGGAAATTATGAAAGATGACTTGAAGTTGTTGGAGAGATGGTCGGGATTGAAAGAACTGGATTGATTCAAGGTATATTTTGCACATTATGCAATGAGGCAATTTAATAAGGTAGGTTTTGTTGTTGTTGTTGTTGTTGTTTTTTACTTTTCCATCAATATACTCATGAATGACTGGGAAAAATAACCAGTCCTGTGCTGCCATGTTTGTTTGAGTTTTTCCTTCCAAACTGTAAAATATATTTAGTTTCCTGGCTTATTTAAACACACAAGCAAAAAAACAACAAAACCTCCCCCCCACACACAAAGAAACAAAAGCCCTTATATAACGCTTCAGTTTTATTCCATAGCAAATTTGATTTTATTATAAAATGAGACTGTTAATTAAAACTATGATTAAAAGTTTGATATATTTCCTGTGTTACTTTATGTAACCTTATGGACCTTGAACAAACCAAGCTCACAGATCTAACAAATTACCAAGGCACAGAACGTACTTAATGTAATGACAAAGATTAAAACTTTGAAGGCCTTGGGATTTGGATATCTATTAAAAATAAATATGCCAATATCCCTTCAGTCAACATTAAACAAACATTACTCTGTGCTGATTTTGTGCCATGCTCCATCCTCTGTAGTAGGATAATGGGAATAAGAGACTGACATCTAAATAAAAAAAGAACTTGCACCAGCATTGAGCAACAGGAGAAAAACAGGGTAAAGCCTCTCATGTTTTCCTAATTTGAATTGTCCACCTTTTAGGTAAATGTGCATTCATTAAATATATTCAAACAGCTCAGTAATTCAGAATGTGATTAACTCAAATGCAACACTAATCTACTTGTAAATCTAGTTCTCTGGGAAATGAGGAAAGATGGAAAGGCTGTTTGAAAATGGTAACATCTGACCTATTACAAGCTTGGGTGAAAAAAAAAGAAAAAGTAAGACTGCTGCAACAAAACAAACCCATAAAAGCACAAAATGGGAGTGCAAGCCATTTACCTTTACAACAGCTGCTCAGTGCAGATGAATCAAAGCACTGCCAGCAATAAACGGATCTGGTCAATGTCAATTTTCCCCAGGCATCTGGTATTGTCACTAGTGATTTTACTGAAGATTACCCATCAGTTAGTGCAGATTTGTTTTTTAATTGGCCCTCACTGCACCTGCCACATTTTTCTTGTTCTTGGTCCCAGAAGCTTTTGCAGAAAAGAAGGTGGCTATCTGGAGAATAAATTCTTAAGGCACACCATGAAGGACATTCATGAGAACAATTAAGTTTTTAATACTAGAGAAAGAAAGCACCTTGCTTAATATAAGGAAAAGGAAAAGGCAATCATTAGTGAATTAGGAAGAAGTAGCAAAAGCATCTGCATTATCATAATCTCAGCCTTGGAAGGTGATCATTTTCACAGTATTTTTTAAAATTTCCTATAATCGTCAAGTATGACATGCTGGAAGTAAATTATGAACAGGTGGGCAGGGTGTCTAGAGGGCAACACCACTCATCAGGTTGACAAAGCAGCAAGACAGATCACAGGATAATCAGCAGGTGGGCAGGGAAGCAGCAGGCAGAATGATTTGCTACATAATATTTGGCATTAATTACAACTGTTGAAGTGCTGGGGGTGATTTTATTTTAAGGTGAAGAAAACAAAAATATGGTTTGGAATTTCATGTCACCTTAGTGATCTATGTGTTTTGGAACCAGTTTATACTATGATTCTATTATACTATGATATACAAATATTACACATTGGTGTAATGTAATAAACAAATCTGGTCAATGTCAGTTTTTTCTAATTTGAATTGTCACTTACAAATCACTTATGAGCACTTTGTTTGACTTTCTCATAACCATCCACTGTATGTTCCAGAAATGAATATAGAATTACAGAAATGAAGACGTGAAAAAGTATCAGGATTGTTTTTACATTATTAGTTTATATAAGCCAATAAAAACATACCACTAAAATGGAAATATTGTGTAAATGACATTGGAAGATCAAACTTTGGACCATTATGTAATACTAAACAAACTTATTAAAAACAGAAACAGATTCAAAAGCCAGTTTTCTGGAGAATCTCTATATTCCTACAAAGAAAAAAGTATCTATTACTAGTAAGATTAACCCACTTTAGGACCTAAACCCTTTGGGGGGGCCTATTAGACTGGGGGAAAAAAGCCGCGGTGGAAGAATTTGGCTTATATTTTAGAGGTAAATTTCAGCAAGAAAACGATTAGACATAAACATTTGCCTGAAAAAAAAGACTGTAAAAGGGAAGGCAAAGAAGGGTTATGGGAATAAACGTAAGAGCACTGGACTCTAAATGAAAGTAGGAACAGGAGTAGGTTGAGAGAAAATGCTAGAAACCTCAACGTTTTGTCACAAAGGAGTCTTTTCTTTGGTTTCTTATTTGATAATATAAGGGAATGCATTTATGCATGGATATTAACTACTATGGAAAGAATGTGTCCCTCCAAAATTTGTATTTTGAGATCCCAACTCCCCGTGTGATAGTATTAGGAGGTGGGGGCCTTTGAGAACTACCTGGGGCCCCTAGCCATAGCCCTCACAATGGGATTAGTACCGTTAAAAGAAGAGATATCCACCAGGTCTTCCTATCTCTCTGCTCTGCACCATGTGACCAGACAGGAAGACTGCCACCTGCAAACCAAGAAGTGGGCTCTCACTAGACATTGTATCTGCCAGTACCTTGATCTTTGACTTTTTAGTTTCCAGAACTGCTGGAAATAAACATTGTTGACGCCCCCTAGTCTCTGATGACTTGTTTTAGCAGCCTGAACTTCAAAACTAACTGTTTAAGTGTTGAGAGATGAGAAAGATAAAGAAAACATAATAATAATTGGTTGCAAAATTTTAATATATTTCACAATGAATCATTGATCTATTCTGAAAAGTTCTTCAAATGTTATTTAAGTATCAATAGGACCAATCATTCAAACGTTCAGTCATTACCTAGACTAGAGAGCTAGAGAGTCTGGCACACTTAATTGAAAGAATGAAACAGGCTGGTTGTACTGGTATTAGAATGTAAGCAATCGTAAGGAAGCATTAATAATCTCTCCATTAACCGATTTGCAAAATTATTTTTTATGTATTTAAAAATTGCATTTTTTTTGCTTTAGGTCTTATTAAAATGAGCAGAATTGTATTTATACCTTACGTTTTTGAAAATAACTCTACTCTCCGTAGCCAAGGCTGCAGGTGCCTAATGAAAGTGACATTGTTGATGAATAAATGAAAATAACACCATTCCATGGTACTCTTCAGTCCCACAGATGGAGCTTTATCCACTTTGATTGAGAAGTAGATGGAAAATATCCAGAATTAAAAGTGAATTTTTATATCTCTTGCATCTAGGGGGCAATGGGTTTAATTTAAAAATCTGAACGACTCTGCATCAATAGGGGAAAATTGACCTCTATATATAGTGTGTTAGTAAATGTTAAATACTTAGAACAGAGCCTCGTTCCTATGCCACATATATGTGCTAATCACACTTGTTATCATTGATTAATTGATTGAAATAGTAATTGTGCTTTGATGAACATCTTAAAGGTGGCTAGAAAGTCAATAGGACTTTTATTTTGGTAGTATGCAAACCATTTTAGCAGTAACTTGGCTACTTGCTAAATGCCTACCTCTAAAGTATACATGTCTCCTAATTCCCCGAACCTGTTAATCTTCCCTTATTTGCTGAGAAAGTAAATTGAAACAAAGCAAAACTAGGCTTTTTTAGTTTTGATTGCATGAATGATCTTGACATGGGCTGATTATCTTGGAATAACGGGGTGAGTCCTAAATGCAATACATGTATACTTGCAAAAGTGAGATTTTATTCAAAGAGGAATTGATATGGAGACTCAACAGAGATGTTTGAAGAGGCTTGTCTTTGAGATTGGAGTGATGCCTTGTGCCTACAGCCACCGAAAGCTGGAAGAAGGAAAGGAACAGGTTCTCCTCTAGAAACTCCAAAAGAAGCATGGGGTTGCTGACACCTTGTTTATAGCCCAGTGATCCTGATTTCAGGTTTCTAGCCTCAAGAGCTCTTAGGCAGCATATTTCTGCTCTTTTAAGCCACCATTTCTGTGATCACTTGTCACAGCAGTGTTAGAGGAGGTTATTGAGAAGATGTGACTTCAGGTTAGCTCTTGAGCTGGAGCTGAGGCTCTTCTCCCTTTCCCCTGTCTTTGGAACACATGTTCTGTACAAGAACCGTACAAATGTATGAGACACTTCAGGATCACAGTCTTGAAAGAGAACGACGTGATGGAGATCACTTAGACTGTATACTTGACTGAACACTATTAAGGTCTCTTATATAAACTCTAAAGATTCTGGTGGGCAGGTAAGGAGATTTACTTGTCTTGCAGCCTCCTGAGACAAGGCTGATATGTAAGCTCCTTTGCTTATTAAAACTAAAACCTACCCATCAGGAGTGGTCTACCTCTTTCTTCAGTCTCTGCTTATCTTCCATGTATGGGGGCCAGTTTTAAATTTCACCCGGAGAACTCCCAACGTTGCAAACTAATAAGCATCCACAGAAAACTAATGTTGGCCAAAACAATCAGGTGCTGTCCACCCACCTATGAGCCCAGCTTAAACTGACCACAGTCTGTCTTCCACTAGGTTCCTGTGCTAAATCACTAGATACAACTGTCACTAGAAAAATCCAGGTCCTTTGACACCTGTTGAATGTTAGAATGAGTTAACTTATGCTAGAATTCTCTTACATGGTTTAGAAATACTTATACATCCAAACACAGATTCTACTTCTTACAGGCACTGTTACTGGTTTCTGTAAAATTGCAGCTACTTTTCCTGGCTGAGTGAGAGAAGAAAATTATCTGTTGCCATGTTCCTACCATATCCTAGGCCAGAGGAACAGAAAAATGTCAGGCAGGGTCCTTGACCTCCAAAGCAACTTTCCTTACTTTCCAGGTGACTAAATCAAACAAACTGCTATTTAATATAAAAGTATTGTACCTAAGGTCAAACACCTGTTAGGAGATTATTGGTATCTCTCTCCATCCAGATTCCTGGGATACGGTATGAGGGATATTTGCTATCTTAATTGTAGGAATTTAAAAGAAGCAATAGATTTTTTTCTCGTAAAAGAATTATCTAATATATTGATGCATACTGACAGTGACCTGAACTGTAATTGAGATAAGAATTCTAGTCTCCATATTCAAGTAGCTAGTGATATGAGTTAAAACCCTTGAATTCAACAAAGTTAAACTCCCCATCTAGGTTTGTTTGTTTTAAAAGTTTTATCATTTACCTAACCTGTATGTAGAATATACATATTTTCCAGATACTTGTATATGATCTATGCATTTTTAAACTTCACAAAGAAAAAGGTCAAAGGGAAATATTATATGGTCACAAGAGAGTGACTTGAAAAGATGAGACAGTACAATTCATAATTATGTCTGAATTTTGATCAAAGGCAACAATGAAATTCCCATCTCCTGGAACAGAAGTTAATTTACTGCTAGGGAAATGCTAAAGCCACAAAAAAGTGCCAATAGAGAAAATTAACTTTGCTGTTGCTTGTTTTCCTAATTGCACAGAGTCCATTTCGAGTGGGAACAAGATGTCTGTTTGGAAGTAGGGTGGAACACATTTACTTCCCTTCTACGTCCAATCGGATATCACAGTGTCAAAACCTCCATGAGAAAAATGTTGATTTTTTTCTGTTTTTCTATTGTTACCTTTTTTCTCTGGTTTTTCTTTTTGTTTCCCTAAGATGTAAAGAGTCATGTTTTCAGAAATGAGACCAGGATAGAATTAATTTTTATGGAATAATAATTATAATGACAAAATACTTTATGAGTTTATGATGTATTTAAAATACATTATGAACACATGCACAAACATATATACACACACATACATACCCATACGTCAAATTTTAAGGGTAATAAACATGGTAAGCAGTGGTATTGGTGAGAGAGCATACAGTATTTGAGACTGGTTTTTAGAAACAGAATGCCTAGTATTTAATTCGTTAACGGTCACTTTGTAGAAGTCTCTCAACGTCTCTGGCACTCCAGGGTCCCCACCCATAAAATGGTGAGGACAAGAGTGCCCTCCCCACAGCTTTGTTGTAAGAATGGAATGAGCTGGTACATGCAAAGCACTTGGAACAGCTTTTGTTCATGTTTTTAACAACTTATAATTACTTTCTACCACTCTTCATCAGAATCTTCCTAGGTCCGCATTTTTAATCCCCGTTTTCTATACGGGGAAACTGATGGTAAGTGTTTCCATAAATTTACCAAATATATATAATTAGCAAGTAGAGATAATGAATTGTGACCCCAAATTTCTCTCTCCAGCTTAATACACAATTACATTTCCTCACTAAGCTAATACTACTTATCAGGTGTTATATATCCTTGCTTCATTTTTCTTATTTGAAAAATAAGGAAAATTGTAGCACCTGGCAAATGATAAGTGCTCATTAAACATTAGCTCTTATTACTGTTTTATGATTACTAAATTTATCTGCCCTTCACTGCCAAAGGCTTTATCTTCTTGTTCACTTTTTCACAGCATTTATTATCACAGTTAAATCACAAAGAAATTACATATAACAATTCTGTAACAGGGAAATATATATATATATGTATGGAAAATATGTTCCATTATGAAACGGACATGCTCAATAAAATTTCAGACAGTCTGATTATATTTTGGAAATGTAAATATAATTTACATTTACGTACCTTTCCATTTAAATGCATGCACATTTCCTAGTTGTAATAATTATCAATATTTTTTTGGTTTTGATTCCTGGCCTTAGTCTCAGATTTTAATTAGCATCCTTTTTCAACCTGCTCTGAATTTTACCTTAGAAACTGATCACTTCTGGAGTATTACTGCCTCTACACATCTCAGATAACCTGACTTAAGAAGTGCGTCTGTATGTCTGTGTTGTCCCCAGATTGTCTACTTTTCTCATCTTCTGTCAGCAGAGCAACATTTAAACTGTTTCTCTCCTAACTCCCCTCCCATTTCTTGATTTCAAGTTATCTAATATTTCTACCCTAATGAATTAACTTTTAAATTCCTCTCAACAATGAAGAATCAACTTGTCTATATATTTCTATCATAGCTAATTCTAACTAAAATAATTTTTAGGTACATCATAAATTGCTTAAGTAAAATAAGGGTGTGGTAGGTTAAGAAAAACTGCTCAAGAACAAGTTTATTAAAAATAAAAAGCATACCTGAGATGAAATATGAGATTTTTTTAACAAAAGTTCTTTTTGAATCTTAGCTATCCAGGATATTCTCAGTTCAAGATCAGGAACTTGCACATTTGTAGCTATAGATACAAAATAAATATTCTACAAAGCCTGAAGATCTTATTTTCTGATTGACAAATATAAAATTTACCAAAGTGTTGATAAAACCAGTGACTTCAAGTCTCATGTCAGACCTTGAAAAAAATGAATTACAATACTAGAAAGTAGAAGTCTACCAATTGATACAAACCATGAGTTAAGAATAGTAATAGTACCCATAGTAGTTAAAATTTTTAGGTATGTGCACTCCATGTTTTACTCCATATTTTATGCACAATAATTTATCCATAAAGAATAATCTGCCTATGAAATAAGTATTGTTATGCCCATTTTGAAACAGAACTTCATGTGTACAGACATTAAATGATTTGCTGAGTTTATATAAGTTGTACACATCAAAGCTGAGGTTTAAGCCCAGATCCGTTGCATTCTAAGATCTGTGCTTGTGAACATCTATCTAGATCCTGTGTCTCTTTGAGCTGGCACCCCATCTTCTTCTTTCCTTCATGAGCAATGAGTTTTCAGGAACATGACTTGGGGTCTCTACTTCATCATCTGACAATCATTTCATGAAGTGACCCAAATTCAGCCATAGATATGTAAAACCTGTTTAGGATATGCCTTTCTTTGTCATTTGGGAGCATTTATAGACAGAGAATATCCTATAAATTTCTGTCCCTCATTCCCTCACTCCTCTTCCACACCTGCACACTTAATCTAATCTATGTTCATGGTCTTATTTCTTTTGGAGAAACTTTCAGAGACCTTCAACAAATGGCTGAATGAGGTTGTGGTTTGGTCTGGGTCTTTAAAAATATAATGGACATGTGAATCTAAAACCTATAAACTTGGCCTCATTTCATGCCATCTATTACCCAAAAGTTTTCTAGAAGAAATCTGACTCCGAGTATTTCATACTGTAAATTAAAAAAAAAAAAAAGTCTAGTTAAAAAGTTCCTCTGGAAGGGTAATGGCTTTGTAATCTCTTCTCCAATATTTAAAAGTCTGCACATTCATATTCTGAGCAGAGTGCTAAATAAATCTGCAAAGCCCTTTTAATAATTTCTCCCTGCAGATTGCACATAGTGTTTGAATCAGGAGGTTTTGATTACACGAAACCACTGAGAATAGGATTGTTAATTCCTCAGACACATGAACAGAATGAAAGGGAAAATCTTCACTGAAAAGATGATTAAAGACTTAAAGGGGAATGGATTAAAAAGTGAAAATTAAAGGAAGTAAAATGCCAAGGAGCATGTGCATTTGGATATGTTTTCATTTCCCCAAATACACAACTAGAATTAATATACACTCAATCTTGCAGTGACTCAGAAATTCTGTCCACTCAAAGAATGAGATCATCTTGACAAACAAGGTCTCTTATTAACTGATTCAGATTTTATCTATTCGTACTTAAAAAAATCTTTAAATGACTTGAATTTTTAATTCCATTAACACATAACACTAATGTAAAGCAAGTATTTCTATATGATTCAAAGTTAGTGTTTAAAAAAATGAATAATGAATCATTCAATAGCCTTGTGTTTAGGTTTTATCCAGGGGCACCTGGGTGGCTGTCAGTTAAGTATCTCTTGGTTCTGGCTCAGCGCATGATCTCGCAGTTCATGGAATCTAGCGTGTGGAGCCTAATTGGGATTCTCTCTCTCCCTCTCCCTCTGCCCCTCCCCTGCTTGTGCTCTTGCTCTCTCTCAAAATAAGTAAATAAACAAAAAAAGGAGTTTTATCCAAATGTGTACTTTTATGCATTATATATTAACGTTCTCAATACTTTCCTTTGTTATGACTAAATGAGACCTCTGAATATCAGCTCCAATATAAGCATATTGTCCCAGAAAATCCTTTTGATGCTCCCCAGACAGCAGTTAATTTCTCATTTCCTCTCTAGCCCCTGCAACCACAACCGGTGTTTTGTCTCTATGGATTCACCTCTTCTGAATGTTTAATATAAATGGAATCACATAATATGTGACCTTTTATGACTCACTTCTTTCACTTTGAGATTCATCCATATTGCAGTATGTGTCACTATCTCAGTCCTCTTTAAAGCTAACTAGTAGTCCATTGCCTGTATATACCACAATCTATTTATCCATTCATTTATTGATGGACATTTTGGATGTTTCCACCATTTGGTTATTGTGAATATGCTGCTATGAACATGCATGTACAAAGTATTTGTTTCAGTACCTGTTTTCACTTCTTTTGGGTGTATATCTAGGAGTGAATTTGCAGGGTTATATAGTAATGATATATTTAGCTTTTTGAGGAACTACTAAATTGTTTTCCACAGCAGCTGAAACATTTTATATTTCTACTGGCAATGTACCAGGGTTCCAATTTATCCATATTTCTGACAACACTTTTTTTCTTTTGAATTATAGCCAACCCCAGCGGTGTGACCTGATACCCACTGTAGTTTTGATTTGCATTTCTTTTTTTTTTAATTTGCATTTCCTTAATAACTAGTAATGTTGAACATCTTTTCACATGCTTGTTAGCTACTTGTATATATTATTTGTAGAAATATCTGTTCAAGTCCTTTGACTGAAATTTAATTATTAGTTTGTCATTTTGTTGTTGAATTATAAAAGTTCTTTACCAGTGCATGATAAATATCACTTCTTTAATAGTTATATTGGTTATGAATCTGAACCTGTTCTAGATTGCCCTTCACCTTTATTTTCCCTTAAATAACAGGTAATTCCAGAATTATTTTATCACCTTAGATCCATCTCTAATATTTCTGTGTATGCTTCTGATTATACATTCAGGTATCGTAAGACCATGATTTTTTTCCAGGACTGTGTACTTCTCCCCTTTTGCAGCCTCTCTGCTCACCATCAACTCAAACTTATGGAAAGAAAATGTGTAACATTCTTATGAGTAAGTCCGATTCTTCCCCCACAATGTAACTTGAAAGAAGCTATCCCTCAATCATAAAAATCATTATTATCATTTCCAAAATCACAAGAGGTGTTGTTTTATGTTCATTTAGTATAAGTCAAATACATGATCTTCTACCTGCATTTTACTTTCAGAAACAAATAAAATGACTTCAAATTTTTATTATTGAAAAAAATGCATATTCTCTGGTAAAGACAATAAGCTTGATGTCTCAGAAAAAAGCTTTTCAGTTTTCCTTTACTTTTTCCTAGATGCAAATTCATCATTTATAACTGTAAATGTTTCCTTATTATAACTTTTCTTTAGCTATATTCTTTATGTTTCAAAGCTTCCTATTTTAGAACATAATAATGTCACTGACTAAGCAATGTGGGATTTTGGTTTATTAAAAGGGATCTAACTACTTACTTTATATGTCAACAAAATCATTTTTGCATGCAAAGAGGAGCTCAATAAACCGCAAAAGCCACTTTCAAAAATCTGTCCCCTGAGATGTGAGTGGGTATTCTGATATTGGTTAATGGGAAGTACTTGATTTTAGAAAGATGATTATTCCTCATTACTTTATCACAACGAAAGCATGTATGATGACCACATACAATTTAATATATTTGGCTCCTGTGGATGATTCTACATTGTTTTTGTCTCCTTGTTGAATTAGTTAACTTGAGGAACTGTTAGTATTATTCCTGTGGAAGCCAAGCCTATTACCCGTGCCCATATGTCTGTAGTAAGAGCAATTGGGAATATAGAAACCTTGCATCTGGAAGGAGTTAGCTTTGCCTTCTCTGTAATGGCTTCCAATCATTCTTTCTAAAAAACCCAGTCTCACAGAAAAAGACTAGACTTTCGTGCAAAACTCTGTTAAATTAACAGTTCATCATTTTATAGTACACTATAATAGAACTCTATGTTCAGTCATGTGCTCTTGTTCACACTCCTGAAATCTCATTACAAAGTCAGTCTTAGACATATGGCTGAGTCTATAGCTACTTACTTCTTAAAAGAAGACTGAAGTTAGTCTCTCCTTACCTCATTTATCAAATATGCATGCAAAATGTGATCTTATATGTCAATTTCACTTCTTTTTCTTTTCCTTTCTTTTTCTTTATTTCCTTCCTTTCTGCTTTCTTTTCCTTTTACTTCTAAAAAATTAGATTCAGTTTATTTCAAACATACCTAGCTTCTTTCTTGGACATTAGTTCTCATACCCACGAGCTGTTAAAATATAATGCCAGGTGAGAGGTATTATGTTGAGTGTACTAAAATCAGATTGTTAGTAACAACATGTTCAACATGCAGGCTTTTGTTGAAATGTTAAATTTGTCATTTATGTATTGCTATGGCTAACGCTATATTCATTTTTGGTTTGGTGGGCAAATGTGTGTTCCTTCTTGCTTGGATTGGTATGCATAGGTTCTTGAGTTGCCTGTTGATTTCCAATAATAAGTAACACTGGTGTATAGGCTGCTCTCATGGTTTGAAAAAGAGTTGTTAATTTAGCCTTACATCAAATTAGATCCTGAACTACAGGGCACTTGCACACAAGATGCTCACAGGTGTATCAAGTTTTCAAAAATAGAAATTAATTGTGTTATGCTTTTAGCCCATTCTCCCCGTTTATCATGCTCTTGCTGTCTTTCAGTGGAGCACCACTTACCCCACCGCTTCCATTCTAGGAGAAACTGTTCTAAAGCAGCCATTTGTATTGCTTTTATATAGTCTTGGGGTGGCCCAAGGGGGCAGAGTAACTGCACCAATAAATTTCCTCTCAAGTTGGCTTTGCTACACACTTCCTCATTATTGTTTCAATTTCCAGTAAGGTGCGTTGTGTGTATATATTTTTTAAGAATCTTCTAGAAGAGTAACATTGAGAGGTTATTTGCCTCAAACATTTTCCAAATACCTATTAATGGTAGTCTTGGTAGGCCTGGCAAATTTTCTTAAGTAAGTAGTTGTTATTTTGGGTGGAGAATTCCTATCCTGGAAGCTGTCAGGTTTCTCCATGGGATTTAATGTCTTTTGAAAGAACTGTTGCTGAAGCACCCAAGAGCTGTGTTGCTTATGGTGCACAGCCAAGAGTACATTTGTTCTAGGACTCAATTCCATTGAGTGTTATTTAAAACTGGCAGTTGGTATTGTGAAGTAAGGTTAGGGAAGAATGCACAAGCCAGTTGTAATTTTGACTTTTTTGCACACCTTGGCTAAGGTGCTTATATGTTTTTACACATTGCTTGTTTTTGTCTCTATTGATTTCCAGCCACTGAGGAAATTCATGGTGCACTGCACTAAGATGAGCAGAGTGGGACCCAATATGGCAATTTCCCCCCAATCTCTTTATCCCAAATGTCTCCATGAGGTCTTGTGTTTTCCATCCCGATTTTCTGAAGTCCTAAATAGCTCAGTGGCCCCTTTGCCAAGAGCCAGTAAAAATATGGACTTCAGGAGAATGTTTGTCAAGGGCAACCTCTAGTGTTATGAATATTGCATGTACGTTAGCTTGAACATGTACTTTGGTCTTTCAGACATATAGAAATTGGAGTTTTAGAATAGAGGTTTCAGCTATGCATTATCTGGCTTCCTTATACTTCATGCTCACAGCACCAATTAAAAAAAAAAGGCATGACTTTTCTTGGTTTGAGAATGCTGACCATCTTCCATGTAGTCCCTACCAGAGGTTTTGGAAAGTTAACCTCAATGACAGAATATGGTTATTTCTTCATTTTTTTCCAGTAGAGCCAGAATTATCTCAATCATGTAGGTGTAATTTCCATTTTAATAAAAAGGCCTCTGTTGCTGACCCAATTTTACAGGCAGATTTTTCCATTACTCAGGGCATAATAAGAATCTCGGTCCATAGAATAATTGGCCTTGTCCCTTTAAGGGCTTCAGTTAAGATAAATGTCCAGTATGCCACCAGGGATTACTTCTTTAGTAGTTAACATCTTTTGGCTGAGTCTGAAACCACTTATACCAAATGCCTGTGGGTAGGTATTTACTTGTCCATTTGGTCCAGAAGCTCCTGGAAACAAACTGGGGGGTGGCTCAAACCTAAAATTGTAAGTACTGTTTCCAAAGCTGCCAAGTGAGAAAAGCCAACCAATGTGACACCTTCCTTTAGTTTATCCAGTGCCTGTCATTTCTCAGGTCCTCAGAAAAAGTAGAGGACCAGGGGCTGGGAGAGTGACTTGGTAATGAAGGCTAACAACCATTAGAGGTAAGAAATGTGTTGGACCAGAATCCAAACATTTCTATTAAGTATTGGGTCCAATGTAGGAGATTGGAGTGTTAAAATTTTTTAAGCTACAAATTGGCAACAGTAGCTCTTCTAAACTCCATATTTAGCTACCTAATTTTACACTGGGAGATCCCTCATACCTTACCTGTGACATAGTGTCTTGGTCAGATCCTGTGAAGGGGATGTCATTTGTATAATGCAATATCTGAGTTTTCAGTGGGAGTGAGAAGCAAACATCTGGGTCCAAAGAGCAAAGCTTGCATGTGATCAGGAAAAGGTATACTATTGACCCTCAAAGATGAAGATAAATTACGGTTGAGTCTCTTGTGATATGTTTACTGCATAGAACATATTAGCCAAGTCTACAACAGCAATGATTTATCCATGTCATTTTGAATATCATCCTTTAAAGTATAGATATCTGGTAGAGGTAGGTGCTTACACAGAGACAGATTTATTTAACTTTCTATAGTCAATAGTTAGTGTCCACTTATCAGCAGTGACTTACAGTACAGGTCATAATGGGGGATTGAAAGAAGAATGGTCAGAATCAGTACTCCTTTAACTTAGCTGTAACAGGACATGATCCTTGAGTGCCATGCCCAACCTGACCTACATCAGTACTTTATCATATTTACCACCCACACTGGTAGGGAAAGGTTAACTGCCTTTAGAGGTCATGCCTGCCAATCAAGAGTCTAATAGACTTAGATATATTCCATTAGGTTACCTGCTCGTTGACGATTTCCAAGCAATGGGAAAAGAGAGAGTCTCCTAGAAGGGGGGGGGTGTGGAAAGGTGACAATCAGGTAGAGCATCTTTTAATAAAACTGGGCCAGTTGTAAGATTCAAATTCATTAATTAATCCTCCTCTCAAGATACTAATCTCCTGGGGCTGATGGGTAGGGAAGAAACCCTTTAAAGCATGAGTACTTCCAGGGATTAGGAATATTTGAGCATCTTTGTCCAACAGAGGCAGCCAATGTTTGTTTATTCACTCGTCATGCCTTCATTCAATCATTCATTCATTCATGGAGCCCACACTGCATGCATGCATGCATGCATGCATGCATGCATTCATTCATTCATTCATTCATTCATGGAGTCCAAACTACAGTTAATGTTGTAAAAGACTGATTGTCTACTGAAAGGAGCCCCCTTTTAAGACATACAGATCTATATGTGGGGGCAGGTTCCCGTCACCAGCTGAGATGAGGGGCAGGTGAAAAAGGTGAGGCTGCTTCCAAAGAAAATATCTGTCACAGATTATAATGTAATTGTAGTATCATAACTGTTCCACTGATTTACCATATATCATGCAATTTAGAACCCTTTGTCCCTTAGAGTCCAAAATAACCTCTCTTATACATCTCAGGTTGATACTTGAACAGCAGCCTAGATGTAAGTGACTTGTTTGGCCTAGGAAAGGGTGGCCTCCCCATTGATAGTAATTTAGGTTAGGCCTAGGTGTTGATTGTAGAATTAACAAGCAACACTTGACTCAGAGTTTGTCTCCCATGAGTGTCTATTAAATCCTGGGCAGCTATGCCTTTTTGAATGTTTTTTGCATCAGCCATTATTGTTGGTAAAGTGGATTTATATTTGTTGGGAGCCCCCCTGAGAAACATCTGGATGGACTCAGCACTCAATTCAGCCTCCTCTGGACTTTCCAAGACATTATGCTGAACGCTGTCCATTGTCTGATAAACCTAGTCCAACATCCCTAGCTGAAGATCTTCGGCCTCAGCTAATGTTTACTATAGATAGTTGGTTTGTCCATGTAGGCCTAATGTAAGGTGGGCTGCCCTCCATGACATAGAAATTCATATCAAGGTTTATGTGGACAGGGGTTCAAAGCCTCCTGTGAGGGTCATTCCCACCTTCCACACTAATTGTGGGGATCCTTTGGTAGGGACACTATTTTCTCATCCTTATTATGGCATCCAATTGTTTAATTTCAGATTCTGGTAGGTGGAGAGTCAACCCTGCCAGATACACCATAAAGGCAGGCTGCCCCTTTTTGTTAGTTCCTAGATAGATCCTTAAAGAGATTCTGGGCCTCAGGGTGAGAGAAAGGACATGTTATCTCTTCCAAAGGACAACCAACTTGACTCTTCCCCATTTTTCTTTTCTGTCTTTATTATTTTGAGGGTGATTGCCAGCAAAGAAGAGTAAATTATCCTTGCCACTATCACAGTGAAATCATCCTACCTTATCCACTAGCGAACACCAGTCCTCTCACCCAGGATTCTCCCCCCTGGCCTTTTCCCAGAGTTTAAATCTCCTCTCCAGGTGGCAACCTGATGAGAAGAAGCTGCAAGAAATGCTCAATATGCATCTCTGTGGTTTGAAGTACTTGTTTTTTTAAATATTTATTTTTAAAAGGAGAGAGAGAGAGAGAGAGAGAGAGAGGGAAGGAGGGAGGAGGGAGGGAGAGAGAGAGAGAGAGGTGAGGGGCAGAGAGAGAGGGAAACACAGAACCTGAAACAGGCTCCAGGGTCTGAGCTGTCAGCACAGAGCTCAGTGTGGGGTTCAAACCCATGTACCATGAGATCATGACATGAGCCAAAGTTGGTCACTGAACTGGACTGAGCCACCCAGGCACCCCTGAAGTGCCTGTTTAGTAGGCTATCCATCACCTTCCTTGTCCTGAGAGGGGTAGGAATTGAAATCTTTTTGCCTTTAGTCACCTTAAGTAATATTTTAGCAGGTTCAGCCCAAGGGTTGGTTTGGGATATCATTTGGGGGACTGGCTGGAATGACACCATCTGCCACAACAAATCCTAGAGGGACAGCCGCAGAGTTGGCATGCCAACTATTTACAAAGGTACCTCCCCCAACTACACTTAGGAAGCTGGCCTTGGCCTGACATCTCTTGCTTATTGGCTCATTTATCTGCCATAGGAGTCTCCAGAAGGAGGATATCCTCTGACCTCAGAGGACCCCAAACCATCAGCCATAGGACCTCACTCACTAGGGCCCATTCTGGGTGTTGGGGAGCCCACCCTCGGTACAGTGGCCTGCTCTCCTCTTTTAGGCCACAAATCTTAAAACATCCAGAATTGCCCAGTGGGAACGCATGCTGACCTCTCTTCTCAGGCACCTGGCCCCTCTGATACCCACAATCAGTTCCAATGGTGTGAGTTCACTCAAATATTAATACTGCTTGGCCAGTCCAATGAGGCACAGGGTGACAACAAGACATATAGAGTACAATACAACACAGAGCAATGCCACACCAGAGTCCAGGTGATCAAAATTTTGAGTGCCAACCACTTAAGGTCATCCTAGATCATTTTGCCAACTGAATGTCCTATTAACTGGGTAGGCCCCATCACCCATTTCCTGATCAACTCCAAAAATTCTCCCCTTTCCTCATCACTGTTCTTAAGTGGTTTGACGGATTTTGAGGTTGATCAAGGAAAACGATATGACACAGTATAGCTAGGAGATATTTGAAGAGGTTATGAGCACAGATTTCAAAACCAATAGCAAAACATCAAGGAGCCTAACAAATTCAAGGAGTCGATATATATCTAAGCAAGATAAATACAGATAAATACCGCACCTATGCACAACACAGAGAAATCTCCTGAAAACAATGACAAAAACATTTTTAGGAGTGGCCAGAGGAGGAAGGCTAACATATCACCCTTTGGAAGCAAAAACTAAGACCATTAGTAGATTTCCTGATTTAGCTTCCTAGGACTGCTATAATAAATATCACAAACTTGGTTGCTTAAAACAAAATATTTTTTTTTGTCTCAAAATTCAAGAGCCGAGAGGTCTAAAATCAAGATGTCAGCAGGATGATACACCTCTCTGAATGCTCTATAGGGGAATCCTTCCTTACCTTTTCTAGCTCCTGCTGGCCTCTGGCATTCCTTGACTTATGTGAGAATAACTCCAACTCCTGCCTCTGTTTTCTCATGACACTCTCCCTGTAATTTCATACCTCTGCCTTATAAGGATACCAGTCATACTGGAGTGGATTAGAGGCCCATACCACTCCCATATGTCCTTATGTTAAATAATTACATCTGCAACAGCCCTATTTCCAAATAGAATCATATTCTAAGCCATTGGAGGGTAGGACTTTAATATATCTTTCTTGAGGAAAATAATGCAACCAATGACAAATAATGAGATATCATTTTGTACCTATTAATTAGACTGAAAAGAAAATACCAAATATTTACGTGTATGGGGCTCTCTTGAAAAGGAATCAGAGGTAGTCAGAGGCTCCATCTCAGATGCAAGTAAGTGATATGGTGTGGATGCTCAACATAGAACATTACAGATCACTTAGAAAGAAGAGAGTAGATGTACCCATGGAAATATGAATGTCTTTCAAAAATAGTATTTGGGGAAAAAAGTAAAGAACAAAATGATTCTTAATGTAAGCCATGTATATGTACATTAAATTCAAAGAAAATATAAAATAAATTTCATGTAAACACAAACAGAAAATTGAATTTAACTAGTAGTGATGTTATGGGGATAAAAGAGAGCAGATAACCAAAGATTAACTTGATAAGATAGGAAGAAGGCATTGCATGGCAGTGTGCCAAACTGAATATACAGAGGTATTCCAAGGAGCAAGATTAACTCACAATTTGGCCCCTAGGATGAGGTAGGCAGCATTATAGAATGCATCTGAATAATCCATATACTTATATAATTTCTTCAGTTTCTGTGTGGGCAGGATCTGTGAATATGATGAGAGATTACTCTTTTGATTTTGTTATGCTATAGGCAAAAGAAAGTTTGCAGATGCAGTTAAGTTCCTTCATCAGTTGTCTCTCAGTTAATTAAAAGATTGGATTAGCCTCACTTAATCAGACAAATCTTTGAGGTCAGAGAGATTCCCATGCTATCCATAAACAGGTATGATATCCTGCTGTGAATGGTTCTAGGGAGGGAGTCACATGGAAAGAACCAGGGGTCAGCCACGAGGATGTAAAGATAGTCCTCAGTTTATAGCTTCCAGAAAAACAAGAACTTTAGTCTTACATCCATAAACTAATGGATTTTGCCAACATCCATGGGAGCCTGGGAGAGGATGTAAGGTTTCCGGGATGAATGAATATGGCCTAGCCACCATCACTGACTGCTGCCTTCTGAGACATGAGCAGAGGACCCAGAGAGGCTATGCCAGACCCCCATCCTATGCAAACTTAGATAGTAAATGTAGTAAATTTGAAGTCTCTAAGTTTGAGATAACTTGTTTCACATCAATAGGTAACTAATACAAAAAGCAAAAGAAAAACAGCAAAAATACTTTTACCCTTGAAGTCAAAAGGGAAAAGGAAAGTGAAAGAAAGAAGTAAAGCTGTTGTGCTTTATTAATATTCTCCTTTAGCAGTGTGTTAGCAGCAGACTACTGTTTTGCCTCCTTTCATGTTAATTCATCCTCTATTGGTTAGTTCATCTATTTGGTCAGTTCTAGTTGCTGCACTAGAAGTATTGAATTCCAAAATAATAATAAATAAAAAAAAACACTGGGGAACAGCAGCAACAACAACAAAAGTCATGGTCACTATCCTTAAAAAGTCTATCATAAAGCAAGAAATTACAATAGATCTTTGTATGTGTGGTGTAAATGCCTAAGTACTTGATTGCTAAGGCATCTGATTCAAAAGACACCATCTTAAATAAACATATTGCTAGCCCTATGACATGACACCGATAGGAGCAAAACAATGAAGTAAGGAACCAGGCCATCGCAACCCATGAAGTTGCTTCTTTTAGAAACCTCCAGGTCACCTGAATAACTGGCCCTTTGAATGACCCAAGCTCTAATTCCCATTCTTATGTTTAAGTTAGCCAAAAAAGGGGCACCTGGGTGGCTCAGTTGGCTAAGTGTCCAACTTCAGTTCTGGTCACCATCTTGTGGTTTGTGGGTTTGAGCTCTGCATTGGGCTCTATGCTGACAGCTCAGAACCAGGAGCCTGCTTCAGATTCTGTGCCTCCCTCTCTCTCTGACTCTTGCCTGCTTGTGTTCTGTTTCTCTCTCAAAAATAAATAAACATTTAAAAAATTTAATTAGCCAATAGTGAACCCAGGAAACCCTAGACATCCTGCCCTCAACCCTTTAAGGGCAGAGCTCCAGGTCCACAGTAGGTCTGTCTGTCTCTGTTTCTCTCATTTTCCATGCAACCTTTCTGTATAGCCTTCTGAATTTGTGAGGAATAAATTTTGTTACTTTAGTTCCTTGATGGTTTTAGTTGAAGTGCTTCCTGCAATCATCATAAGACAGCAAGGGCTGGTCCTACAGCAACACCGGCCCCAGTAGGGGAAATATCTGTGGCGGCTCCATAGAGTATATGGGTGATTGAGTGACTCAGGCATTCCAAGCATGGCTACGAATAGGCTGGGACAGACAACAGTATGTTAATATTAGGCAAAAGGGTAACAAGAATAACATGCAATAGTGCTCTTTGAAATGTGTGTTTATTGTGAATTGTCACTTCCTTGACAATGATTTTTTAGAGATCTCACTCTCTTTTGCACTCTCTGGTTACATTAATCTATTTTCATCTTGATAAGCTGAAAATGTGTTAAAGTTTTAGTAGATGAATTCCATTTTTAATCTTTTGGAAGGCAAAGAAAACCTTTACTTAAATCCTGCCCTTTAGTAGGGAGCACAGGGTTGGTTTAAAAGACCTCATTAGACACACAAAGCTAAACATTCCTGAAGATTGTTGAATAAACTTCCTAGAGGGTTTATTTACTCACAAAGGCTGCATCACAGCTTTATGACAGCCTCTGGAAAATCTTGTTTATACCCTCCCTGCACAACCCCCTTTAATTTTTTTAACAAATCCAGGGGTAGCTTTTACTGAAGCATATTAAGAGACCAGGCTAATTAAAATTATATGTATTTATTAAATAAATAAATACATTTATTCTGGAAATGCCAGAATAAAATACAATCATTCAATTTGTAATAGTATTTGACCAATAATGTATATAAATTGCATTTTTATTTATTGATCATGTTACTAATTTAAGATGTGTCATTTTTAATGCATAATGTAAATTAGTCTCTGTTAAAAGGAAATTACATTGTTTTTGTGCAAACCTACTTTGGACAATGGCAAAGCTTTGTAAGAGAATCCATTTTATTTTCTCTCTGTGTTCTCAGGAAGAATTTTATTTCCTAGGTCAGGTTGTATGACTGATTTTTGGCCAGTGGAATATGGGGAAGAAAGATATACATGACTTCCAGACATGACCATAAATCCTGTTGGAAGAACTTTCACCGTATTTATTCCCCTTCTGCAGTGACCAAGAAAGTCATTTTGAAGCTGGTAACTTCCAAATATGGAAGAAGTTTAAGTATTTTAGGGAATGTATATAACAGAGTCTTCACTGACCACATTAGCCACACAAAATACAATAAAATGCTATTGCATCAGGCCATTGTTATTTTGGGGTTACTGTATAGCAGCATAGCTTACCTTACTCTAATACAAAAATCAATAATGCTTTATTTGCCTTCCAAAGTAGCATTTTCAAATTTGAGTTGGGATTATATTATGTTTGGTCAGAAGATTTTTTTAAATTAATTTTAGGGGCACCTGGGTTGTTTAGTCACTTAAACATCCAATTTCAGTTCAGGTCATGATCTTGCGGTTCATGGGTTCGAGACCTGTGTCAGGCTCTGTGGCCACATTTCAGAGCCATGAGCCTGCTTCAGATTATCTGTGTGTCTCTCTCTTTGCCTCTCCTCTGCTCATACTCTATCTCCCTCTCTCTCAAAAATAAATAAACATTAAACAGTTTTAAAAAGGTAAAATTAATTTTATATGTCTTTAGTTGCTGAATAAACTATTTAATTTATATCTCCTTGTCATTACATCCCTTCTTCATTAAATGTTTTATATGATAGGCCCTGGAATCCATTTGGTTTTGCAGACTACTGCTATATAATGAGTCTTAATATCATCTAATGCTGAGCAAGCAAATGCCAGCTTTTGTGTACTTTTCTCTATATATGAGTTACGTGCTTCTCAAAGATACACGTAACAGTAACAGTTGGATAAATTTTAAAGCCTGGTATTTTCAAAAAATACTGCACATGGATAAGAAAAAATGTGATAATATAACCTGAAATATGGAACTATTCCATCTAGGTAGAAAGCTAGGTTTAAAAATCAGTATTAAATATGCAATGCAGCTTGCAAAAATTTATGTGACTATTAACAAAAATGATAAATAGATAACTGCAGACTATCTTGCAATATTTATAAGTATGGGATTAAGGCCTCTCAAAATCAAAACTGTGTGTCCTGAGCATATAAACTAAAGTTTATGGGATTTAATTAAAGTGGGTATGGTTCCAGGCAGGAATATGCTATGAGATTCAAACTCCTCCTGATGCTATGCAAATACTAGATTTGCCCAAACAGTCCCAGAAGTCTATCACAAAATCTTTTTGAGGTACTCATAATTTTATTTTCATAGAGAGATTTTATAAATAGGGGATGAAGCAGAGGCAGAATATCACATGAAACTAGTTTTTAATAGATAAGTTTTAGATATCTTTTCTTAATTCAAGGCCAGTATCTGATTCTTTCTTTCTTATCAGTTCCCAAGAATTGTTTTGAAGATTATTTCCCATCATTTTATTGACTAGTCCTTTTATTTCAAAGACTTTAACAGTAACTATTGCAATTAAATGGACAAGGAGGATCTAACATCAACACAGAATAAGTGAAAGATCTTAGAGAGTCATTGCCACAGATCAATGATATTGACACATTTTCTTAAATGAGCCTAGAGAAACTCTCTCATATACCACTGAGAATTACCCATTGGGATGATCCTACTGAATAAAATGTAGGCAAATACTGCTAAGTTTCATAAGATTCTAATTTTCTGATGTGAGACTAGGATTGTAATTCTGACATGAGTCACTTCCTTAAATAGGCCTCAAGTGTGCACTATTTACCATGTACACTGTTTGTTGGCACTTTTGCCCTGTTCTGTCAAGATGTCTCTTTCATATACAACAAAAGCAATTCCTCTGCAGTGTTCATGACTTTCCTACACTAATTTTTAAGTGATTTATTCTTCATTTTTGGACGTCTGAATCTGTATTCTAGAAACAAATAAACAAAAATGTAATGATTGTATAATTGTATTAGAATACACATAAACATGAACTAGCTAGCTAGCTAGCTCAACATTATTCCAGTGTGCTCTCAAACTGTCCTATAGGCCTGACAGTAATTTGTTTTTATTCATTTACGTACATATTCTACACACACATTTATTAAGTAAACCAGGATCCTAATCAGGAAATGACCACCAGAATGGTGAGTCTGACCATCAGTCTGTTTTTCTTCTATGTCAGAATATGTAATGATGCAAATGTCTTTTAATACTTTAGCTACAATAGGAAAAATAGACCATAATGATATAAATAGATGAATAACTCATTTACAAGTTCCATGAGGAACAGAATATTTATATAGTTTTAAAATCTTTACCCATCAATTGTTGATTACAACTGAAATAATCATTATTTCCATTAACTCCCATTGCACCAAATGTCTAATACTGTAAAACAAAACTACTACTAGAGGAGTTTGCATTTAGAAAAAAGGAATGACACTATTTTCCATTTTTGTTCCTCCCCCACCCCTTTTTTTTATAACTGATTGTAGATGTAAGTCTGCCAATTTAGAGGGCATAAAGTTTGGAGAAAAATTCTTTAGTCTTAACTGGCTTGAAGAAACAGAGATCAGAGTTTGGAGCCACTACACCCAGAAAGTGAGAAGTTCCATTTAGCAGATAACCAGTGTCAAATTATGTGAATAAACTCTGCTCAAGTTTCTGACTAATCTCTAAACTTGCATGTTCAAGGCAGATTCAAGAAGTCTCCATAAATTTAAAAAAGCTAAAGAAAATTATCTACCTCAGGAGAGACATAAATTAGATTTTGAGCCAGGCCAAATTAACTGCATGCTAAATCCAACAAAAATACTCTTCTGTGGAACATAACAGAATCTAGAGTCTCTGCGCAATGTATCACCAGGATATAATACATATATTAAGACATTAAAAAAACCCCACAAAAGTGTGACCCAAACTGAAGAAAACACAACAGATAATGCCACACGTAATACAGTTATTGAAATTAGCAGACAGAGATTTTAAAGTAGCTACTATAAGTTCTCAAGGATATAAAATTAAATTTTCATAATGAATAAACAAATAAGAAATCTCAGAAGTGAAATGGAAACAATTTTGTCTGCTGAAAGTTTATTTCATTTACCTTCATTTCTGTATAATTTTTCCCCTGGTGGATAGAGACTTTCAAATTAATTGTTATCGTAGACTGAATACTATCCCTCCACAAAGGCAAAATATCCCAATCCCCAGAACCAGTGAATGTTACCTTATATGTTAAAGTTTTTGTGAATGTAATATGGTAAGTATCTTGAGATAATGGGATGATTCTGGAATATCTGGGTGGTTCCTAAATGCCATCAAAAGTGTCCAGAGGGGTAATGAAAGAATAGACACACAAAAAGGAGAAGGTGATACGAAGATATAGGCAAGATTAGAGTGATATGTCTATAAGACAAGAAATAACAGCACACCAGAAGCTGGAAGAGGCAATAATTGAATTCTCCCTAGAGTCTCTGATGAAGTGTGATCCTCTAACACATTCATTCAAGACTTCTTGTCTTCAGAACTGTGAGAGAATAAATTTCTGTTGTTTTAAGCCACCAAGTTTGTAGTAATTTATCATAGTAGTCCTGGTAATGTACAGATTTTTATACCAGATGTGGAATGCTACTGTAATAAATAGCTAAAACTGAGGAAGTTACTCTGGAATTGGGTAATGAGTATTTGATGTACAAATTTGGAAGCCCATGATAGAATAAGTCTAAAATTGCTTGAACAAAACCATATATATATATATGTGCATATATATACATGGATGTTATATATGTTATAGATGTTATATATATAGATGTTATAGATGTTATATATATAGATGTTATACATATAGATATATATCCATCCATATATGTTATATTATCTACAGTATTATCTACAAAAGGTCTGTGGAGTACATTCTTGTCCAATTGTGTGGATCCTTATTACATCCATGAGAGAACCAAAAGGAGTTTGTGAACTTTATATCAACATAAACACTTCCATCTTGGACTGAAATGGAGAGAGACAGGATGAAATAAAAGAAGGTTGTTGTATTCCCATATATATGTTATATATATGGATGGATATATATGTGTGTGTGTGTATATATGTATATATATGTATGTTATAAGTATTTCTGGTAAGAGTTCAGTAGGAAGTGAAAAGCATGATAGAGAAACTGCATTTTATCATAGAGAATATATCAGAATAAACACAATGTTGGTAGAAAAATCAGTGTTAAAGATGTTTCCGGTGATGCTGTGCCCTATACTTGTGTGGAAAACATGATCTATTAGTGATAGACAGTTGAGCAGAATTCTAAAGAAAGTATTGAATATGTGATCTGACACCTCTTTGCTGATAACAGTAAAATGAAAGATGAAAGGACTGTTAAGTGTAAAGGAACTAGAGGTTGATAATCTTTGGAGGTCCTTCATGGGGCAGAGGATGCTAATATGGGGAATTTCACTGTTGGAAAGTGGGCTCTGGAAAGAAGGTGAAGCATGTTGGACAACCTTTGGCTGAAAAGATTAGGTTTGTGACTCATGAGTTTGGTCAACCATATCAGCAAAATCAGGAACAGAAACAGTATTATCTACAAAAGGTCTGTGGAGTACATTCTTGTCCAATTGTGTGGATCCTTATTACATCCATGAGAGAACCAAAAGGAGTTTGTGAACTTTATATCAACATAAACACTTCCATTTGGACTGAAATGGAGAGAGACAGGATGAAATAAAAGGTTGTTGTATTCCCAAATTCTACATACAGGTAACAGACTGATAAAATTCCTCATCTTCAAACATATGCAACCTTTTAAGAAAAAAAGATGACTCCAAGAGGGGAGGCTTGGGCTTAATGCGCAGATCTTTGGGCAACAAAAAATGCTGATCTGTGGGTTCAGAGGCCATATCTTTGGGCACAGAGACAATACTGGTGGTCACAAAGCCTAGAACCTCATGCCACAAATTATTGTTATGTATTGAATCTAATGGACTTCCCCTGCTGGATTTTGAAATTTCTTCAGGATGGTGATCCCTTTCTTCTTTCCATCTCCATCTTTTGAAATGGGTGTTTATAACTTATCCTATGCCCGACCCACCAATATATTTTAGACACAGGTAAATTGTTTTATAGTTTTACAGGTCCATAGATGGAAAATAATTTTCTCAGATGGAGTATATCATTACATATAATCTGATTTAAATAATTATATAATGAGATCCAAGACTGTCAAACTGCTAATATTTAGATGGGATTTTGTGTGGGGAGCTGCAAGGAGAGCTGCCAGAAGACACGTGCCTTGACCTGCAAGATCAGCCACCCGCACAGCTGAGCTGCATTATCACCTTCAGCTGAGGCCTTCTTGTTTACCTCCCAAGCCTGCCTTGTTAGCCTCTTGGGTGGCTTGCTGACACTGCAGTCCTCGCCCTTGTTTCTTAGCAACTAACTCACGTCAACTGCCCGCCTTATAAGACATGCATGGTCTCTCAATAAAGAGCGGCTTGATCAGAAACGCTTGTCTTGCCTTACTCTCTGTGCTCCTTCCTGTTCTATTCTCTCTCCCTCCCTCAGGAACAGACCCCATTTACCGCCCCACCGCCCGGGGTGGGACAAGACAATTTTGGACTTGGGTTGATGTTACAATGAGTAGAATTCACTAGTAAATCATCTTGCTTAAGACTTTCATTCTGGAAAATTTTTTGACCAATATCTCAATCTTTATACTTGTTACACATCTATTCAGACTTTGCCTTTCTTTTTGAGTCATTTTTGGTAGTCTATATCTTTCTGGGGAATATTTCCATTTCACCTAGCTTAATCTAATCTGTTGATATAAAATTGTTTCTAGTATTCCATTCTTCACTATAAGATTGGTAGTAAAGTACACTCCATTATTTCTGCTGTTTAAAAAATCTGTATCTTATTTTTCTTTCCTAGAACTATAGCTAAATTTTGTCAATTTGTCAACTTTGTTTTGTTATTTTATCTAATGTTTTTCTATACCCTATTTTGTTCATTTTTAAGTGTTTTTTTAAAATTTACTTTTGAGGGAGAGAGAGGGCACAAACAGGGGAGAGGCTAAGCGAGAGGGGTACAGAGGATCTGAAGCAGGTTCTGCACCACTGACAGCAGTGAGGTGGATGTGGGATTCCAGCTCACAGACTGAGATCATGACCTGAGCTGAGGTTGAATGCTCCATCAACGGCACCACCCTGGTGCTCCTACCTTATTTTGTTCATTTCAGATATGATTTTTCTTGTGATTATATTGGGCTTATTTTGAGTTCTTAAAATTTCATATTTTCTTAAAATTTAGGATTCAGTTATTGATATAACATTTTTATTTTTGTAATTCATGTATTTATAGCTATAAATTTCTCTTGTAGCACTATTTGCACTGCAAGTTTTGTTATATTGGGTTTTCTTTTCATCTATCTAAAGTATTTTCTAATTTTTTTAATCTCTTCTTTGAGCCAATGGATATTTAGGAATATATTTGTGTTTTTCTCCCCAAATGTCTTGCTGTTAATAATTTCTAACTGTATTCCATTATGGTTGGATAATATACTTCATGAGGTTCCAAACGTTGTAATTTTATTTAGACTTGTTCTGTGGCCTTACATATGTTCTATGTGCACTTGTGAGGAAAATATATTTTGCTATTGTTGCATAGGTTGTTCTACAGATATTTGTTAGGTATATTTGATAGCGGTGGTCAAGTCTTTTATTCCTCATTTATTCTGTTCAGTTGTTGTATGCATTATTGAAAGCGAGATACTGGAGTCTCCTAAATATTATTGTTGAATTATATATTTCTGTCTTCATGTTAAGTACATAAAAGTCTATATTTTTATTTTCATTGATTATCATCATAAAATATCTTTTCTGTCTCTAGTGGTAATTTATATATTAAAGTCTATTTCATCTGTATCATTATGGCTACCCTGGCAGTTTTTTGGTTAAGATTTGGATGGTCTATCTTTCCATCCTTTACTGTCAACCTTATTACAGCTGTGTCTACTTGATCCAAAGTCTGGTCATCTTCAGGGCCAGTTTTAATTGATAGTTTTCTCTTTTTTCTTATGGATTTGCCATAGTTTCTTAATTTTTTGCATGTCTCATTTTTTGTTGTTGTTGAAAACTGGACATTTGAAATTCTAAAATGTGACAACACTTCTAATCAGAATGACATTCTATGTCCAGGGTTTGTTTTTTCTTGCTTGTGAGTTGCAATTGTTTGCTTATTTACTGATTTTTGTGAACTGATTTTGTAAAATTGGTATTCTTTTTCATGTAGCCACTTAAGTCTCTAGGTGGTTAGCTAATGATGGCATGGTCTTCTTACATGACTAGTATTAATCCCCCAGGTTTTGCCAAGGGGTTTGGGGACATGCCTCAACATTCAGCCAGGAAGTTTACAACTTTGTCTTAGACTTCACTTCTTGCCTGTGCAGAGCCTCAGTGTTAACTAGAGGTGACTGGAGAGAGTGTTCTCAGGTCCTTCTTTATCATGCATACAACTCTATGCATGCAAGTGGCCTTCTAGAGTCCCAGAAAAAATGTCAAAGCTCTTCAAATCCTCATAGACAATTTACTCATTAGCTTTTAAACTCTTGGTGAGTGTAGTGTTTCTTTTTTCCTAAGTTTATTTATTTTGAGAGAGAATGAGAGAGTGCAGAGAGACAGAGAGAGAGGGAGAGAGGGGACAGAAAGAATCTTAAGCAGGCTCCACAGTGTCAGCAGGGAGCCTGAAGTGGGGCTCCAACTCATGAGACTCTTCATGTTAGGTCCACAAAGGTCTATATTTTAATATTCTCATTGATCACTTATCATCATAAAATATCTTTCTCTGTCTTTAGTTGTAATTTATACATTAAAGTATATCTCATCTGGTATTATTATGGCCACACTAGAACTTTTTTTGGTTAACAAGAGAGACCTAATGGAGAACCAGGGGGAGCGGAGGAGGGAGAGAGAGTTGGGGAGAGAGAGGGACACAAAACTTGAGAGACTATTGAATGCTGAAAATGAACTGAGAGTTGAAGGGGAAGGGGGAGGAGGGAAAAGAGGTGGTGGTGATGGTGGAGGGCACTTGTGGGGAAGAGCACTGGGTGTTGTATGGAAAACAATTTGACAATAAAATATGGAAAAAAATAAAATAAAGTAATCTACATTAGTTCTTTAAAAAAAAAATTTGGATGGTGTATCTTTCCATCCTTACTGTCAATCTAATTAAAGTCTGTGTCTACTTGGTGCTAAGTTTGATCATCTTCAGGGCCTGGTTCAATTGATAGCTTGACCTGAGATCATGACCCAAGCAGAAATCAAGAATTAAATGTTTAACAGACTAAGCCACCAAAGCACCCCTTGGTTTGTCTATTGTTTATCCCAACTCTTATCCATTACCTCAGACAACTGCAACAAACGGTAAACTATATACCTATAAATGTCTTTTAAAACTTTCCCTAGCTAGACACTTTTAGCACAGAGTGCTGGTCAAATAAAGATAAGCCATTTGAGTGGATCTTTCAGGGAACCATCAAACAGATCAAATAGTGACAATTTATTGTCCATGACTCTTTGAAAGAACTTCAGTTTCTTTCTACTCCTTTCAATCTGATCCCAGAAATGTGGACTATTATTTTTCAAGGTTACTGCTTAGCTGAGGGAGAGGAAATGTGATTAGGGTAAATCAAACTGTCACAGACTCACTGTTCTTACTAAACTTCTACCATTTTCTTGAACACTCTCCAGATGGCTACAGATTAATTTCCATAGCTGTAAAAAATTTGATCCTTCCAATTTTTGCCTTTTTTTCATTGCTTTTATGGAAGAGTGAAATTTTGTAAGTCTTTACTCTGCCAATATCACCTGTATCACTAAATTATACTCTTAAATATTAGTTATAATACAATGTTTGTCTTTTTTCGTCAGGTATTCCTGTTATCTATGCGTTCAATATTTTAAAAATGTCTTCCATAGCTATTCCCTTCTCCTTTTTCTCTTCATTTCTGATTTTGTTTCAATTTATTTTTATCCTCTCTCACTTATCTTTCACCTGTGTCTCTTTTTTCTTGAAAAACAATTGACTTTTTTCTTGTTTTTGAGATGATGTCTTTTTTTTCAACTTCTTTCTCAAGTTCTAGAAATCCTCATTTCATATCTTCTTGCTGTTTGTCTATCTCTATTCTGAATATGTGAATTTCAATTTAAGGTATTTGTTTACAATATGAAAAAATATTATGTCATAATAATGTTATGAATTTCCTCAAAATTTTGTCTGTAACATTTCAGCATGCTTTTGAATGGTAAAAGGTTTATGCTAAATCTTGTTAGGATTTTTAATACTATTTTTGCTTTTTATTTATCTTCTTGGTTATTCACATTTTATTCTCCTGAACCAGTATTGCAAAATCAAAAACTGTGCTATGGGTGGGTGCAAAGATTTGAGGTAGGTTTTACGGTGTCTGGTTTTAAGCAACCACCCCTCCTGTATATGTCCTCTCCTGTTATCCCCTGACTTGCTCGCTGTGTTCCAGCCTGAATTTGGCATATTCTAGAATATGTCAAATATGATCCTATCCCAATCACTTTTTTTCCAGATATGTTCATTGCTTGCTCCCACATTTTGTTCCTTTCCATATATCTATGACCAAATATCACCACATAGAAAGGATTTTGTGAGATAACAGAAAATCCTTACTATTTTCACTATATATACCACCTAGAACACAAGACAGAAAATGATATCATACATATTTTTGGACTCCCTAGATATAAGTTTCATGATGGCAGTGGCTTTATTTTGTACATTGTTATATCACCAACAGGTCAGGCATATAGTGGAGGACTGAATATTTACTGATTAAGTGATAAATGCATCATTTATGTTTTATACATTTATTTTAATCAAATACTGGTTTAAAATCCAGAAAGTCTTTTATACATTATATTTATTCTTAAACTTTTTGTCAAAAAGTTATAGTGAGTTAGCAAACACATGTGATTGATATTATAGCAATTTAAAAATATGAACTAAATTTCATTGATACCATGAAATTTAAAAATACACTATTAAAATAGTCAATAATGTGACAAATTAAATCTCTTATCTTTTGTTTCTTATTGGTCTTGTTGTGAGAATAAAATATTAAACCACAAGTTTATAAAAATTAAGGAAAATTTCTATTCTCAAATATCATCCTAGTTAAATATTTATATCCATTTGGTCACATTGAATAGACTTTTTAGTTATAAATTTCTGACTTCACTCACATTGAATGATCTGCTCTGTGTTGTAATTAATAAACTTATTTCTCAGAGTCTTAAAAATAGTTTCCATTCAATGTTTCCATTTTCAAACTGGTTTGAAATGCTGCAACAAGGTGTGCCTTATAAGTGTTTTTGTGTAGGTAGCAGGAAACAGAGCATAGTATAGTGAATTCACTTCTTCAGCTAGAAAGACCAGTTGACTATAACATCACTCAGGCAATTTGCAGCCTAGTAACTGTGCTCCAACCACCAACTTATCATACTTTCTCTCATAGGACTGTGGCACAGGCAGTCATATTTAGCATATCATGAAATCAGTATTATCAACGATTACATCAAGTAAATGCAGTTTTTTTATTATACATTCATGTATGCTAAAGTTAAACTACTTCTGAAACAAATATTGGCTGTGTTTAGCTGGTGTATTAAGCTAGCAAATCACCTACAATCAATCCTCAGTTTAAGGCTCGGAAAAAAGAAATGTCTTATTATATTTAACCAGTAATAATATTCCCATTTACTTACATATCTAACATAAAGATATATAATGAAAGAAAAATAAGCTAAATATAAAGTGTATAAAGGACAGTAATGGTATACAATGCCTACATAAAAATATCTACTAAGAATATATAACATCTCTGAAAAGTATCACTAACAAAGTGTAAAAATTAGAGGAATGACAGTCACACTGAAACTGAAGCTAAATTCTGTAATATAAATTATGTTTTGTTTTATATGTTAATTATTGGTAAATCTCCCCACATATTTAAAATAAATTTTGTTGCTTGAGTGTTTTTGTGAGAGTGGAATCATAAAAACATTAACACTCTACAGATATAAAAACAAATTCATAGAAACTAGGAAGAGAAAAGCTTCAATAGTACTACTATTCTAATCACTACAACACAAATTGGATTGTTTGGTGAATTTAGTATATATAAATTGATAGAATCAATGCAAACACAACCAGTGGAACTCATAAACATAAAAATAATGATGAAATGGGGTATTTTATTTACAATTTCTAACTATGTTTAAATTGTATTTCTTGGGGTAAAAAATGGTCATCAAAACACCAGACAGAATATTTGACCAGTGACCCAATAGATCTCCTTGCCCATACATCTTATATCCATCCTTTATTCAATCTATCATCCACAATGTATCCTGACTGAGTTTTCAAAGACACTGGTCCCTTGATGGTTCCTTCTCAATAATATCTAGATTGCTTAGCTCATCTGATAGGTATGACATTTACTACCATATCCATCTCTGAGTCTTAGCTTTACACAAATTTACGATATTTTTATGTATCAATATGATATACTACTCCGAACCCCTTTGTGCATAATTCAACCCATTCTGCATTTTGTGCATCCGATGGTCTTTCTCATCAACTAAGAATTGAAAAATTAATCAGGCCCAGTTAAAGTATTATTTTAGAATTCCCCTCCCTGACTTTCTACTTAAGCCTTAGAAAGTCTGCTGGTTAGGACAGTCATGCCAATGGGACTATCTTCTCCAGGCTGTGAGGAAAATATAACCCTTTTTTTTTTTGTTTGTTTTTTTAGGTTGGCTTTCTATTGATCTCTGTTGTTTAATCAATCTCACATCATGTTGTGTGTGTATGTGTAAGGGGAAAAGGAGTGGCTTCCATAGTATCTAAACTAATCCTCTCAGTTTAGGTGATCATTCTTCCTGGCTCAAAATAGAAAAAAAGGCTTGCACGTCCTATTGGGATAGATGAACATCCAAAAGTACTCTGTTGACAATTCCAGTCTCACAGAGATTTTTCAGTCGTCCTTCTGGCTCACTTAGTATGCATCCTTTGGACTTTACTCTTTGACCAGTTCCCTAGGTGGGAACATATGCTCACTTTCCCATGAAATTATATGCTGCACTCTGGTATCAAAGAAGACTTATGCATCCTTCCCATCCCATTTTCTGGCACAGAAAACATGGAGACCTTCTTCTGAGAATGGCCTGAGAGATGAGGACATTTTTATTTTCTTCAGCTTGCTTCTTATTTGTCTCATTTCTGATACTCAGCTCCTCAATGACTGAACATCTTTTATTTTTATTTTTTACTGAAGTAAAGTTGACATAAAATATACTATTAGTTTCAAGAGTACATTATATCATAGTGACTCTATTTTATCCATTACAAAATAATCCCCATAAGTCTAGTTACCTACCACTTGTCACCATACCAAGTCATTATAATATTATAGACTATATTCCCTATGCTGTACATTATACCTCTATGATTTACTTATAACTGGAATTTTGTACCTCTTAATCCTCTTCACCTTTTGCCTGCCCTCTTCCCTCTCCCTTCTGGCGACCAATAGTTTATTTACTGTGTCTGTGAGTTTGTTTCTGTTTCGTTTGTCTGTTTTACTTTTTAGATTTCACATTTAAGTAAAACTACACAGTTATCTTTCTCTGTCACTTAGCGATGCTCTCTAGTTCCACATATGCTGTAGCAAATGACAAGATTTCATTCATTTTTATGGTTGAATAATATTCCATTATATATATAATATATACAATATTATATACCACAAAGAAGTAAATGCTACATTGTATGGTAGTTCTTATTTTGAATTTTTAAAGACTGTCTATATTGCTCTCCATAATGACAGTGCCAATTTACAGTCCTACCAACAGCGTACAAGGGTTCCCTTTCCTCCACATCTTTAACAACACTTATTATCATTTGTCTTTTTGATAATAGCAGTTCGGACAGGTGTGATGTGATATTTTATTGTGGGTTTTTTTTTTTCATTAAAATTTGAGTTAACACACAGTGTAATATTCGTTTTGGGAGTAGAAATCACTGATTCTTCACTTACATACAACACCCAGCACTCATCATAACAACGCCCTCCTTAGTAGCCATCAGCCACCCAGCTCATCTCCCTCCCTTCCCCTCCATTAACCCGTAGTTTGTTCCTTATTATTAAGGGTCTCTTGTGGTTTGTTTCCCTCTCTTCTCTTTCCCATCATTCTCATATTTTCGTCTGTTTTATTTCTTAAATTCCACATGTGAGAGAAACATATGGTATTTGTCTTTCTCTTATTTTGCTTAGCATAATAAATTCTAGCTCCATCCACATTATTGTAAATGGCAAGATTTTATTCTTTTTGATGGCTGGGTAATATTCTATATTGGGTGGATATATATACACACATATATATATATATATCATAGGATCATAAAGTAGTTTTATTCATTGTGGTTTTGGTTTGTGTTTCCCTGATGATCAGTTATGCTGATTATCTTTACATGTTCATGTTTTGTCCCTGGTTGCCACTTGTATGTCTTCATTGGAAATATGTCTAATCAGGACCTCTGCCCATTTTTTAATCAGGTTATTTTTTTTTCAATATGAAGCTGTATACATTCTCTATATATTTTAGATATTAATCCCTTTATAAATGGGTGATTTACCAATAAACTCTCCCATTAAGTAAACTTCCTTTTGTTTTGTATGGTTTCCTTCACTGGATAAAAACTTTTTAGTTTGCTGTAATCCCATTTGTTCATTTCAGGTTTTGTTGCCCTTGCCTGAGGAGACTGATCTAAAACAACAAAAACAATAACAAAAATCTCTAAGACCAATTTCAAAGAGAGCATTACTTATGTTTCCTCTAGGAGTTTTATGGTTTCAGGTCTTACATTCAAGTCTTTAATCCATTTGGAATTTATTTTTGTATACAGTATAAAAGATTGGTCCAAATTCATTCTTTTGCATGTAGCTGTTTTTCAAAACACCACTTATTGAAGAGACTCTTTTCCTTATTGTATATTGTTGCCTCCTTTGTCATAGATTAATGATCATATATGTGTGGGTTTATTTCTGGGCTATAGCTCTACTCTATTCCATTGCTCTAGGTGTCTATTTCACATGAGTACCAACCAGTCTTGATTATTATAGCTTTTGTAGTATAGTTTGAAGTCAAGGAGCATGAGACTTCTAGCTTTGTTTTTTCAAGATTGATTTGGCTATTTGGGGTCTTTTATGTTTCCACACAAATCTTAGGATACTTTGTTGTATTTCTGTGAGAAAAATGCCTCGATATTTTGATGGGTATTACATTGAATCGGTAGATTACTTTGGGTAGTATGGACAAGTCAACAATATTAATTTTCCAATCCATGAGCACCAAATATCTTTCCATTTATTGGTGTCATTGAACAACTTAAGTAATACCCATGAGGCAATAAAAAGAAACTGTCTTGCCAGCCACATCTTCTTTAAGATTTCTTTCATTAAGATACCCAGCCCTCCACATCTCACCACAAATGTCCAAAATCTGCCTAATTTTGTTTTCTGCATGTTCCCTACCAACTCCTTCCTGCTGTAAATAGGTATGTCTTGTCCCATGTTCTCAAGATCAAATGTGTCTATTGTGAAGAAGAGCAGAACACTATAAGCTGCTTGATGTCCACATTTAATAGTATGCCATAAAATCAATATTTCATTTTAATCTAACATTTTGAGGTCTATGGATTCTCTAAGATCTCCATCAATATTACTTACATATCAGCAAGCTAATGTACATTAAACAATGCAACTCTCTCATTGTGTCATGTCAGTTCCTTTGTTCCCTGCCTCACCTTCCCACTTTGCCTTTTAGCAAATAATTGCAATTCCCTAATAGCACTAAAGTATCTTTTTCATCCTTCTTCCACTTAGGTATATTACTCCCTGTGCCTGGAGTACTCTTGCATTTCTTTTCTACTAGGTTAATTTACTTTTTTTCAGAATCTGTCTGGAAAAGTCACTCACTTAGAAAGACTTCCATAAGCTCCTTCCATCCCTCCATCACTAAGCTACTTGCACTATATTGCCGCAGTTTGTTTACTTGTCTGTCTCTCCCATTAGGGCCATTATGTGATTCTTTCACTTTTTTTTTTTTTTCCTCTCTCTCTCTCTTGTAATCACAAGATTGGCCATGTCACAGGTAGTGGCTATTCTCTTAGCCAAGTCACAAAGTGAAGAAGATGTGTAATGAATAGTGATGGGCATGCCAACTGAGTGACAAATCTATCTTTGTTTTTCAAAGGCATTGAAATTTTGGGATAGGCTATTGTTACAATTTATGTTGGTCTAAGATGACTGGTACAGCAATAACTATTTTGAATTAGTTTACTTACTTAGAAAACAAATTCAGAATTTATTATTTAAACAAAATTGATTACGATATCCAAATATGTTAACATTATTATAAAATGATTTGCCACTTCACCTCAAACATTATGTAAATCAAACTCAACACTTAATATTGACAAGGTTATTGAAGGCTTCTTTAGAATCAGTAGAGAAAGAAAGGGAAGCACAGAGAAAGAGAAGATATTGAGAGAGAGTTTGAGAACACTTAGGACAATTTCTAGGAATAAAATTCTAATAAAAAAAGAATTATATACTATAATAGTCAAAAGGATCATAGGTAACAGGATGACTGAAAATAATATGGTTTTCTGGATGGGATCCTGGAACAGAAAAAGCACATTTGATAAAAACTGTAGAAAATCTGAATAAGCAGGACATCTGAGTGGTTAAGCTAGGTGAGTGTCCCACTCTTGATTCAGCTCGGGTCATGATGTCACAGTTCCTGAAATGAAGTCCTGTGTTGGGCTTTGAGCTGACAGTGTGGTTGAGTTTCTTTGTATCTCTTTTCTCTCTGCCTACCGCCATCCCCTACTCTTGCACTCTCTCTTTCTCAACATAAATAAACATTTAAAAAAAGAAGATATTGAAAAGCAAAATTGAATAAAGTGTGGGTTTCAGTTAATAATAATGTATCAGTAGTGTTCATTAATTGTGACAAATGTGCTATCCTAGTATATCATTAATAGAGAAAAACAAATGCAAGGTATATGAAGACCCTTTATCTTCACAGTTATAAAACTGTTTTAAAGTTAAAAATGGAGGCATTAAAAAAAGATAAAGAATTAGTGAAGAATGTTTGAATACTTTATGTAATAAATATTTTGATGAATTACATAATAATGTAATAGCATTAAATATGTGTTTGACATCTAAGTTTTTACATTTTTAAAGTCCAAGATTATAGAAATTCTTTTCAGGCATTATCTAAAATATAAACTCATGGAAAAATATTTTCAAAGTTAAAATAACTTATGAAAGTATTCCGTAGGAAAAAAATAAGAGAGGATATTTAATGTTACATGCATCTTTGTATTATTAATTTATAAATTTTTCTACTGGAAAAATATTTTGGTAGTTTTTTCAAGCAATTCTAATTAGTGTAATTTTCAATATTTTTACATGAGGTCACAAATCACTTTCATTTTTGAAACTTTACATCTGCACTGATAATTTTTCAGCCCAAAATATCCCCAAAAGACTAATTAAATAAAAAGTCAAATGATATTTTCTCTAATATATTTAAAAGTATATATAAATATTTCAGGTAGAGAGAACCCTTTCATAGTAACTTGATAAATTTTTAAATTGATTAATCATTCTTTTAATTATAATATTACTCTATAATAATATGGTTATCTCTTGAATCTGAATTGCAAACTGTATTACTATAGATTATATATTCATTAGTTACTTTTTATTTTTTATCCTTTTAATGGTAACCTTTTAGATGAATTAAAATAATTTCCTTCAAAACCCATTTTAAATTTGGGCAAATTTTTCCTTATAAAATGATTTATACATAACCAAAACAATATTTTTCAGAAGTTCTATATTTTAATATTTAATTCTTCTATATGTTTCTTTCTGTCCGTTTGGCAGTGCTGTCAAAAACAGTTACATTATACTAATTAATAAGTATGCTAACATAACAAAATATAAAAGTCCTTTGTAGTGGCTTATACTTTAAATGGCGACTTAAGAACCATAAAGCATCATGAAAAGTAAACCATTTTATGGAGGGGGGTACACCTGATGCAGGTGTGATAAGATGAAAGGAATATAGCACCTTTCTTAGTAAAATAGTTATTAGCATTTAAAAGAAAATAAGACCCTTATTAAGCTCTCTGAAGTAAAATATATTTTCATTTTTGATGATAACATTTTGACCTGAACCAGTGCAAAGTAGAATTTGTGTGCTTTATGTGGAATAAAGTAATACTGTTCTGAATAACAAATATCTAATCTTAACCCCAGAATTACATTACCATGTGTTACTGAGTAAATTACACTCTCAGGTTATCTCTTTCCATCATGAAATTAAGGTATTGGCATATTTAACTTATAATTTGTCTATTAAAGTCTACAGAGTTTAACACTCCTTTTATTTTCCATTAGCATCTCTGTTTGGTTTAATACTAATTTTATTTTCCACTATAAATCATCTTTATATTCCTAAAGAAATTTTACTTGCCCCTCATAGCTTATGCATTCAGTGAATTGTTGAGTTTTATTTTCTAGGGGTTTTGCTTTTGTTTATGAGTGAAATTTGTAAGAATAACTTTCAAAATATATACTATCTCACTACACCTCAAGAGCATAATCTCATCAGAATCAATAGCTTGTAATGGTAGCACTTCTTAGGAAAACTAATCTTATTTTTGATCCTAGATAACCTTGGATTAACTCTGAGAACAGGGCTGAATACTTTAATTGGGCAAATCAGTTTATTAGTTTTTGTGTTATGGTTTACTGCATTTTGTTATAAGTCAACTGAATTCATTCAACATTTAACACTCTTTGCTAACTGTATTCTGATTTTTTTATGAGTCTATCATTGTTATCTTGGTCAGAATCTGGCACCTGGCAGCACCTAATCCCAGAGGCCCTGGGAAATAACATCTCTCAGGTGCCACTGGCTTGCCCTGAATTGAGTTTCATTAATTTGAGAGAGGAAAGGAGAGGAGAATAGTTACTTTGTAAAGATTTAACTTTCTCTGACCTGCTTATTTAAGTATATATTTGATATTATGCTCTTCTTTAAGAGATTATAAAGACAAATCACAGCATGGTTTATACTGTTTTTACATTACCTCCTAAAATATAAGACTGCATGTCATTATGTATTTATTTTATTATATATTTTTAGACTTTATAGATTTCATAGCAACAATATTGCCAAGGAAAAACACCATCTCATAACAATAGGATCAATTAAAGAAAACACAAAAATCCTAATTTTTATGTGCCTACTAACAGAATTTCACAATGAGTAAAGCAATAAAAAGATAGAACTGAAAAAAGATATACAAATTCACAAGTTCATAATTATGCAAAGTGGCACAATATTGCCAAATGGTCAAATGTGATTAGTAATGAAACATTTATAACTAATAAATCAACAATAACAATAAAATAATAAAAAAGTAATCTTAAAGAATTTAAAAAAAAAGGAAACCATGGAGCACATTAAAATAACATAGCAAGACGTTAGATTTAAACCTAACTATATCAATAATAACATTAAATATAAATAGCTTAAATGCCAAAAATTTAAAGAGGTTGTCCAGCTGCATAAAAAACAAGAGCTAAATATATGCTACCTATAAGAAAGCTACTTTATGTGTAGAGACAAAACTAGATGAAAGTTAAAGGAAAAAATTGCAATTGGGTAGCACTGGGCAAAAAACGGGGGACTAGCTACATTGAAAAAGAAACAAAGATTTCAGAGCAAAAATACTGTGAAGGACAAAGGTGCCTGGGTGTTTCAGTTGGTCAAGTGTCCTACTCTTGATTTCAGCTCAGGTTGTAGTTTCATGTTTCATGGATTCCAGTTCTGACAGGGTGGAGCCTGCTTGGGATTTTCTCTCTCCCTCTCTGCTCCTACCCCATGCCTGTGTGCCTTCTCTCTCTTAAAATAAATAAATAAACATTTTAAAAAATATATTATGAAAAACAAAAAATTCTGTTTTCTAGTAGGAAAGAGGAAACTCATCAAGAGGAATTAGCAATCTTAAAAATTAAAGTACCTAATAAGAAACAGAATTTAGAAATACATGAAGAAAAAATTGACAAGACTTTAGAGAAGAAAAAAACAAACACAATTATAGTTGAAGTGTTTGATAACTCTCTTTCAATAATTAATAAATCAAGTAGACAGAAAATCAATAAAATTATATAAAAATTCATCAGTGCTATTAGCCAACTTGAACTAATTGACATTTATGGAATAGTCTACTAAACAACATAGTATGTATTATTTTTAAGTTGCACATGGAACATTTACCTAATAGACTTTTTATGGGCCATAAAACAAGTCTCAATAAATGTAAGAAGAATCAATATATACAAAGTACATCCTTTGACCATAATGAAATTAAATGAGAAATCAATAATAAAAAGATGTATGTATATCCTTATAATATATATATTGAGTTTTTAAATTAATTTTTTTCTAATTTTTCCTGAAAGCACACAGATGTAGTCTGTATCAGAGACAGATTTTTTTTAAATTACTCATAGTAAAAACCTATAGTTCATCAGTTTCCCCACCCCTCATATGATGTAAGCAACTTAATGAAAACCAGGTCAAATGTCCTACATGACTAGCCAAACATCTATAGATATAGGATAAAAATAAATAAGTCTTTTCTATTTATATGCAGGAGAAAGGAAGCTGACTTTCCCTCCACAAAGGAATAAAAAAAATAGTTTTTCTCTATTGATACGGGGTGGAAATATGTCTTACCAAGGGCCAAACCCTCAGTGTCTGTAGCTTTTATAACTTAGAGATGTTTTTAAATTCTTGGGCGTCATTCCTCCTTAAAATATATATATCTAGGAAAGCAACATTCTGATATTAAGAGCTAACTTTGATGTCTATCAAGATTGTAACCATTTATTTTTTGAATAGCTTAAATGAGTTTTATTATTCTTTCGGATCAGAGCATTAACTAGATAAATGGTTACAAATATAAGTCCCATTGTTTGTGAAGGGTCTCAAACGGCTAGCGCTTTTAACAGGAGCATTAAAAAATCCAAAGAGGTTTTATTTTCCCTATATTATGGAAATTAAATAACAACCTTTTAAATACCTCATGAGTCAAAAATGAATTGCAAGGAAATTTAAAAAATATTAATTGATGACAAAAATCCCTCACAACATATCATTATTTATTTAATACTGACAAAACAAGATGTAAAGAGAACTGTATAGTACAAAACACTTGTTAGAGAAGAACAAAGGTCCCAAACTATGAGCACAGTTTTATATTCCACAGCTATACCAATAAGAACAAAATAAATCCAACAAAAGTGGATGAAAGGAAATAATAAAATCAGAATAGGTATCAATAAAATGTAAAACATACAACAAAATTTTAAAAACTCAGTGAGACCAAAACTGTTTCTTTGGAATCAATAACATGAATAAAACTCTAGCCATATTTGTCAGTAAAACAAGAGAAAAACAAACAGTTAATATCAGCAACAGAAGAGAGGATATTATTATAGATTCTACAGAAATTAAAAGATAAAATAGTGGATACAGTGAAAAAACTTATGACAATATATTTAAAAAATTAGATGTGATAGACAAATCCCTTAATAGATACACACTACCCAAATTATATAAATAACCCTACAACTACTGCAAAAACTAAAAAGAAAATTTCAGCCCCAGATGGCTTCAGTATTGAATTCTACTGAATATTTAAAGAAGAAATAAGGGTGATTATATAAAAATGCTTCCAGAATGTTGGAGAGGAGAGAATAATACCCAATATATTCTATTACATCAGCATTATCCTCATGCTAAACAAGAAAAAAAAGATGAAAAAAAAGAAAACTACAAAGTAATATCCTGTGTGAATACAGATGCAAATATTCTTAACACAAATTTAACTATTTGAATTCAACAATATATAAAATGGATAATATGGTCAAATAGTGTTTATCCCAGGAAATGAAAAATCTATATCCCTACAAAGACTTGTATATCAATGTCCACAGCAGCTTTACTTTTAATAAGCCAAAACTGAAAATAATCCAAATGTCCACCCACTCACAAATAAGATACATATAATATTGTATATGCATACAGTAGAATGCTAGTCAAAATAAAAAGTAATGGATTACTAATAAACATAAAACATTGAAGAATCTCAAAATTATTATGTTGATTGAAAGAATCTGGACAACAGCAACAAAAAAGAGTGCACACTGTATGATTCAACTTCTTTAAAATCTAGAAAATATAATCTAGTCTAGAATGAGGCAGTGGATTTACGGTTGCCTGAGAGGAAGTTAGACAGGAAGGGTAAAATGTGAGGGATAAAATAGTTCATAAGAAAACTTTTGGGGTGATGTATTTACTCATTATCTTGATTGTGGTTATGGTTTCAAGGGTGTCTATACATTTCAAACATATAAAATCTATACTTTTGTTAGATGCAGTATATTATATTATTCAATGAGACTGTTCACAAAAATATTGCCATAGGTTAGAAATGTATCTGGACTAGTTTCTATGAAGTTTAACCAAAATTGGAACAGAATATAAGTGAGATGTATGGATATATGTATTTGGATGAAGGAGACATGTATACCAATAGAAAAAATTAATTAAGAATGGGCGCCTGGGTGGCTGGCTCAGTCGGCTGGGCGACCGACTCGGCTTGGGTCATGATCTCGTGGTTCGTGAGTTCGAGCCCTGCCTTGGGCTCTGCTCAGACAGCTCAGAACCTAGATCCTGCTTTGGATTCTGTGTCTCCCTCCTCTCTTTCTACCCCTCACTGCTCACACTCTTTCTCTCTCTGTCTCAAAAAAAAAAAAAAAAAAATTAAAAAGAAAAGAATGCAAATGTAACATATAAAAATAAAATTGATAAGATAAAATGCAGAGCAATATTGAAATTCACTTTGAACAGAAGGATGGAAAACGTTTCATGAAAATGCTGGAATAGTAGGAATGGCAGGATAACAGTGTTCCTAAAGAAACAAAATAACAAAATAACAAAAAAATCAAAGAAACAAACAATCAGAATAACCCACACGTCTTTGGAGAATGATCAGGATGATAAAACAAAATTAAGGTCTGATATATATTTCTTCAGACATCTGTATTTCTTATGGCCCGTTAGATTGCTTATTAGATTCCACACAAACACATAAACAAAAAGCATGTTAACAGTACAAATAAGGTCTTATTTATCTTTTGCTTTCCACATCAGTCCATCACTCATTAAGATGACATTAAAAATTATTTTCTCAGTTCATTATTTGGGCTCAAGTACAGTTATTATTTGTATGAATGATCACCAGGTAAAAAAAAATGACAACTTCTCAGAAAAACATGACCTGAAAATTATTTGTAACATTTGTCTCTAGCTTTATATCTGCTTAGGAAAATCACATAAAGTAGTATTTGGGTTATTGTTTGGCTCTCATCAACAGTTTGAAAAGACAAATTTAATTTTTGAAAATAATTTTCTAAGATGAAACTGAGGTTACATGTAGCCAAAATTTTTTAAATTCATTTTCTAAAATACAATTTATTCCAATCCACCATGATTCCTAACAAGTGGAGGAGGACAGGATTGTTGTGCCATCTTAGAAATATCAAATTAGGTACCATGTAAAAAACATACTTAAGTTACTTCTAGAAGGGAGATCTGTAAAAGCTGTGATATCCGAAGATCAGAAAAAATGCCTTTGCAAAGTTTATGGATTAATAACTTCAGAAGTTTGCGCAAAGATGATCCAGAAGTTGGAAATATATTTGAATTCAGTATTTAAAAATAAGTAATTTCACAGTCATCAAAACCTTTGTAGGAATAGGGATACAAGCAAACACATTTACATAACAAAAATCTATTTTCCATTACATTTCATGTCAGTTGGAAATATTCAACAACAACATAACAAAAGAAAAAGATGTCATCCTATCTTTTATGATAGCTAAGTTCCTTTTTATGTTTACTGTATCATATTATTCTAACACAAATAAATATTCTCTTTTCTGAATTATCAAAGAAGTTATCCACTTACTTTTTCAAGCTTCATTTCAGGAGAATATGTTGGCCTCTTTGCTTTGTTGTGGATCTAGGAATACAAAGAAGAAAATGAGATATTATCCCTGCCTGAAGGAGTATAATGTGAATGAACATTCATATCAGTTATTTGACCCATATACACATTCTTGCAGTATTGTTGTTTTATATTATCTGACATACTTATGCACTTGTATTATTGTTAGTTTTATACATACATATTTCCATACTTAGATAGTGTATAAGTACATATGTGACTATATACACACTTATTTTTAAGTATATTTCAGGATATCTAAAGATAAAGACTGTTTATTAAAGTTTCTTATTCTTTACCTCTCTTTTCTGGTAGAAATATATAAAGATTATGATATTTATATCATATAATCATATAATTTTAAACAATGCAACTTATAAATCCATATAGTGAAACTGTCTTTCTATAACATGGTAATTTAATATATAAAATCTTGCATATTTTAATCACTATGTCCAGAAGTATGGCCTGAAGATTTTCCCTTTGACCCTGGCTGGTGATGCTAAGCAGTCTGGATAAAAGGTGAACTGATAAGTTGGCAGTGGCCATACTTGGGACACTGGCTGTTGGAGGGGGTAAGTACTACATATCCCCAGCAGTGTAATGGGGATTAGAGATGCATAGCTGAAATAATGCGAAAACAATTTCCCCCACAAAATCAATACATGGTATCTACCATCTATGTTCAGCTAAGTTACAATTTTTTTCCCAGAAATATAAATTTATAAAGTTTAGTTCTTGAGTTGGTGGTTATTTTAACTTAGTGGTTTACAAGTCATACTATTGATTGGCTCACTCCAATTCTCTTGTATTTTCAAATATATATATATATATATATATATATATATATATATATATATATACATATATAGCAGTAGGATTTAATCATTACCTATAGAAACTTATACCATTTAAAAAGTCCTATTTAGAAGACTATCCAAGTTCCTATGTATTAGCATTTATTTATATCTTTCCTGGCACAGATGCTCATAAATACCTTGGCAATCTTTCAAATATTTACTGAGTATTTACTATGGTCTGAGTACAGTGGTAGGCATTGGGAATAAGCATAAAATTAAACAAACAGATATGACCCTCTAATCTTCAACTTTACAACATAATAAAAAAGAAATATTACAGAAAGGAATAAATGGATAAATAAATAATATGATGTAAACCCTCAAGAACTATATTGCTAGCTTATTTATAAGACAACATGTTTAAGAGGTTAAGCAACTTAGGATCATGAAGTCAGAATGTGGGAGAGTCAAGGTGTGATTTACACCAAAGTTACAATCATGGCAAAATATAATATTTCAGTTGAAATCCAGAGGAGTCTCACAAATATAGTGATTTTCCTATATCTCTGAGGGGTAATGCTTAATAAATCAGTGCTTTATCTCTTCTCTTCACCAACTCAATATGGATTGTCTTTAAGTGTGAACATCTGAGGAAGAAGTAGAATTAACCCACACAATATAGAGTGGGGAGAAATAGATGCTATGTAAAGAAGAAATAGAATGAAGAAGACAGACATATAAGGAGAGTAAGTGTTTGTTTTTTTCTTTCTATTCAAGTAACTTTCATCCACTCTTCTCCTTATTTAAACCTGAATGCAGTGCACTAAAATTCATTTGAGCACAAAGTTCTTAATTAGGACCAAGCCATGAGAAATGGCTGATGATAGTGTACTGGTCAACAGAGAGAATGATCATGCTGATTTAGGTGACAAAGCTGCTATTGCAGTGTCACCTTGTGAACAGAGTGACACTGGTGACAATTAGGGGGGAAACACCTATCCCACAGTAAGGGCAGTGAAAATGAGCACCAGCAGGAAGACATAACATGAAATGAATTAAGAGGAGGTCAAAAGAGAGCTAGTAAATTGTGGTTTCAGAATAGTTTCTACAAAAAATAGCAAACTATTTTACCTCAATCTAGCATTGATCTTTACTGTTTGGCTTAATGGACTCCACTAACAATGATAGTTTAAAGGATGATAAAGTATCACATTGCTGCAATTAAATAGATAATTATGAGGGGGAAGTTTTTGAATCTGGTGTTTGTTGGTGTTATCTTTCAATCACATCAGTGGCATAGTCCCAGTCCCAGTGATACTTTTAGGTTGTTCATAATTCTGTACAAGATGATGACACACAGGCAGGATTTTTCTCTATGACTTTCTTCAACCACAGAACGTCAGTGCCTGCACGGAATTTTCATTCTGCCATTGCTTTTGATTTGTAAGTGTCAGTTTAAAAATGCATTTCATGTTTTCTCTCAATAATAATCCCATTTTATGTCTTTTATTTATTTTCTCCACTTCAACATATTATTACATACTGTCTGATGTAGGCCTAACATATTTTGGTGACAAATACAGCTGGATACAAGAGAAGAAAAAATAAAGCTTTATATTTGTTGAGGTATTTTCAATTACCATCACTTCTTGACACAAAACCATGAAAAACATAAGGCAGGAATTATTATCCCTGTTTTATAAATGAAGATGCAGATGCTGAAAGAAGTGATATATCCTACGCAAAGGAACACTGTTAAACTTTGCTACATTTTAACACAAAATGTTAGTGGAATCCATGCAAGTTTCAGCCTAAATTTTATCAAAGGCCACTCATCGAACTTTCCTGACCTCCTCTCTAGCTCTGACCTGCTTTTGTTTCTCAGATGTGTACATGGCAACCTCAAACCTCCCTTTACATTACCTTGTATTAGTAACTACATTGATTTAATATGGGCAACCTCGTCAGGTGAATACTTGGTTTCATGAACATACTCTTACCTTGTAGAAGACATAATTGCTGACCCCTAAACAAATGTGTGTGTGTGAATATACACACACTCATATTAAAGCATATATATATATTTTAACACAAACATGCACATACATATACGAAATATTCATTGCTGTAGTTTTTCAAAATGCACCTGCAAGAGAATTTTAAGACTTCACTTCATCAGTGCATGACAGTTTTATACTATAGTAACATAACAACTCTGATTCTCTTCCTTTCTCTCTCTCTCTCACTCTCTCTCACTCTCTCTCTCTCTCTCTGCCATCTCAGCAAACTGAAGTTTAATTGTGAAAGATTTCCCTGGTAATTTCTGATTTACCATGATTCATCCAAATTGTAATTCTCGCACATTAACAGTGTCAGTACTCTCTGATTGGAGAAGTCATTTCTAATACACCAAAGGAAATATGTTTCCTTGGAGAGTTTGAAAAGGCCATGGCAAAATCTGGAAAGAAATATTATATGTGAAATTTTCATCATACTATTTATATTTCCTTTCCTGTAAAATATCCTTTTTAGATGTAGTGTATATATTCCAGATACACCATAAAATTCCTAGCATCCATTGCTGAATTAAATCAAAGCCAAATGACCATATGGTTAAATTATTCACCATGGAATACTGCTTTTTAAAATTCTTTTTACTTTGGTTACAGCAGTCCCCAGCCAATCCTGATGCATTAAGACTGTCTGACACATTAGCATATTTTATAATTGAGCTGAGAAATGATGTTACTATTAATTTATTTTTGAAATATTAACTTGCTTTTAAAGTAACTATAATGAATAAATGTCAGAAATATTTATGACAACACATTGTTATATCAGGTATGCCCTTGAAATTCCAAGCTACATTAACATGAAGATTACTGTGCCTTTGAAGAAAGTTTTCATTGTATCCGGGAGAAATGTGGTTTGAATTATGCTATCAAGTCCAATGTGAGTAAATAAAGAATGACACAGACTGAAAATAATTAGCTATTATTATATTAGTAAGAGTAAGTCAGAAGAATGGGTAAATATTGAAGTTTATATTGATATTGATTTTCTATGAAACTGTAGAACCCTTCTATTTTATAGAATGATGTTTAACATTTAGTTTTCACTGCAAATTTTATGCTGTCATAATTTTATATAAACCGTGTTTTTCTAGAAAATATCAAATTATTCATGGTAAGAAAATGAGCTACATTCTACACATTCCCCATAACATCTATGTTTATTAAATACTTAAAACAAAATTCTCTTTTACATCAATAGCAATAAATTTTGAGGCAGCTCAGATACATAGCAGTTGATTATCTATGACCACAAAAACACTGATACCTTGGATATATTCTATACTAATAAAAAATTAGTCAATTAATATGTTTTATATTAATTACAGGCAGGCATGTGGAATTAATATATAATTGTCATGCTTGATTTATAGGATTATATACATGGAACATACAGAAGAATGATATACGAGATACTATGAAGTATGTCATTAATGAGATTTGCTTGACTCCTAATATTTGAGTACTAATAGCAGCATTTTCCAAAGTCTAGAGAACTTATTATATATTTTTACATATACGCACATGCTCATTTATAAATCCTCGGTAGAGATGAAGTAATAGAGAATAAAACAACATTTAAGAAAAATATTAAAGTTTATTAAAACAGATTTTCACATTTGCATTGTGAATGCTTGAGCAAGAATTGGGATAAGCAATGCGAGGGGAAATGCAGGGGGTGTTACAGTCTTTTACCTAGTTTAAGGTCAATCCATTTTGCTACAAATGGCCATATTTCATTCTTTCTCATTGCAAGGAATACAGAAGTGCTGACACTGGTTGCCTTGTTAAAGTTTACATTTCTGGCAGACTGAAACTGCAGTTAGGTTAAATATTAAGTCTTGGTTTACTGATACCATTTTGGATCTGTTGTTTTCTTTTTTTAACAATAGTTTCTGGAACTTGTTTTTCAGGCCAATCTGCTTTCCAGTTTCAGGAGATAGAGTCATTATATGCTATTAAAAAGGCCTTGTGACATTTATACCACACTCAGATATGACCATGGGGGTAACTTAGACCTTAATTTTTATTTTTCAGGGCATTAATGATACTTGACAATAACTAGCTACATAGTCTTATAATTACTATAGCCCATTTAACTCCTAAATATGAGAGATATTACTCATATCTGTTACATCTAATAAGTTCTTGTGTAGATTTTCACCATGTCTCCATACTACAGAACATTTGTAGTTCTTAGTAATTATAAAATTAGTAATTAGAAAATTATAGCATGTTAGAGGTCCCATGATCCTGCGATATTCATCAACAACACTATCCTTTTTATTATTAGGCTGGTAAATTCTTTGACATTACACAATGATATGTGTAAACAATTTGGCAGATGCAAGAAATTTAAGTTATAGAGTAGGGAACTGATAAAGGAAGGTAAAAAAGAAAAAAAACAGACAATTAGAGACAAAGTATTCATTATTAAGCTAATTGACTATAAGTGACTCAAGTTTATTCCTTTAGGGAGACACTGGGAAACAGTTTAAATTAGATGGTTTAGAATTCTTTCTACTAAACACAATGGGGGTAGAGTACATGTATATACATATACATATGCATATGCATACACACATGTATATTTTTATATTCTTATTAGTATTTGATTGAGAGTCCCCAGGAGTTTTGGGTTGTTAAAAGCTAATATTTTAAGCTTGCTGTACTCACAAAAGCAAAGTAGCTTTCTTTTTTTTAATGTTTCATTTATTTTGAGAGAAAGAGAGAGAGAGAGAGAGAGAGAGAGAGAGAGAGAGAGAGAGACCAGAAGAGGGTCAGAGAGAGAGGAAGACACAGAACCTAAAGCAGGCTCCAGGCTCTGAGCTGGCTGTCAGCACAGAGCCCAATGCAGGGCTCGAACCCATGAACTGTGAGATCATGACCTGAGCCAAAGTTGGACACTTAACTGACTGAGCCACCCAGGTGCCCCGCAAAGTGGCTTTCTAACAGTGTTGGAAAATAACTCAGGCACAAAGATATGGATTGTGACATCTAGATGCAGTTATATCTAATTCTAAATAACTTCTTGTAAATATGGCCCCACTGCTACTTATAAATTAATTGAATGGAAAAATGTTTTTCTTTATAAAATATCATATAAGATCTATTTTATTTCTCTCTAAAACATCTAGCTTAGGGTGTCTGGATGGCTCAGTTGGTAGATCATGCACCTGTTGATCTCAGGATTGTAAATTTGAGCCCCATATTGGGCGTACAGATTACTTAAACATAAAATATTTATAAAAACAACAAAAAAACCCCAAATTTATTCTTAAAAAGTATTTCTTGTTGAATTTAAGTGGTAGGTCATAAGATGGATCAAAAGATGATTTTACCTTTCTTACGGTTTTCATAAAGAATATATACATGTGTAATGTCACAAAACTATATGTTTTTCAACAATCATAATTCTTATAAGCAGACACAGATATTTACCTATAAGAAATTATTACACTTATAACTACAAAATAAAGATTGAATACAATTTCTGATATTTCTTTTACAAAGCCTTTCAATACATGCACAAATACATATCTATCTATGGATATTTCGCTCTAATCTTTACTTTCTTTGTGGCGAAATAAAATTAGAATAAAATTTCATTCTTATATTTAAAAATCAGATACATTAAAAAAGGATTTATTATACCTGAATATTTAATTAGATCTAGATTTCTCACAGATAACAGAAAAGAAAGAAGAAATGAAAACTTTTCTAACCCTTGCATGTGTCAGAATTCTTCCAATACATTATAGCATTTAAAAACACTATTTCCAAATGCTAGGCACTTTTCTTTTGTTTCAAATTTCAGTTCTTTAAGATACAATATCTGGGAACATTTTAAAGATAAACACACAAGCAGTTGAATGATTGTGACTCCTTTCTACACAGTGGAACCATCTTTCAAAGAATTTATTCTAAAATGCCTTCTTTATTGATGTCCTTAAGCATTTCAGTTCTTGTATGGTTTAGATTCGTATTTTAAAAAATGAAGAAGTGCTGTTATTTGACCTTGAGCTTGTTCTGCTGCTGCAATAGACAAATATCATTTTTAGAAGCTTTAATACTTTTTAAGGCAAAATAACCTTGGGACAAATCTTATGAATGTTCACATTTCTACTGTCATGTTCATCTACCAGGCAATGTTGGCTTCCAAGGAATTCATACAAAAACGCATCAATGTGATATGTTACTCTGATATCTTCTACTATATAGGATTTGTATTGCAATTTAATAAAGAAAAATAATTTCTTAGATTCCATTTCTGTGTATTTTTCATTGTTATATATTTTGGTCCTCCCCAAAGATATGTGTTTCTTGAATATACAATTGTTAGCTTTTTATGTAAAATTTCCAGAAACAAGAGAATAACAGGTTATAGAAAAAAATTTAAAATATATATGTATTATATATCATATGCTATATAGGTATATAAAATTAATTTTTAAAACAAATTTCTATAGAAAACTGTTGAATATATGAGAGAAGCATACCTTTTCAATATTTTCAAGAGTTAAAATAATAGTGGAGAATTTGTTGTTAAATTTTTCCTGATATAAGTCCATTTTTTAACTTTTTGTTGAATTTCCTTGGATAAGTACTACATATAGAATTTATATATACATACAGCAAATGATTATTATCATCTTGTGAAGATATTGATTCACTAATCAGAGGTCTATGTTCATATCTATGTTCTTCATGACATTTAATATTCTTTGATGATTGATTCTGAGTAAGAGTTGACTAGGAAGCATTCATAAGAGGTTTGAAAGCAGAAGGGAGAGAAAATCCTTCGGCTGTGTGCAATTCCAGCAGCGTCAATGATAGGGGCCCCAGTATCATTTTTCATTAGGCCACAGCAATGTTACAACAATGGTAGTCGCTCAAACAGCAGTAATTTTAATTTCATGAGTCTAGCCTAGGGAAAGTAAAAACTTCTTACCTTCTAAATAACATGATGTTCCCATTTTTGCCCCTTTGTGACCATTTTTTTAAGTTAAATTTTCCTCTTTTTTCTTGACATAGACTGAACAGGGAGGCTGAGAAAAATTTTAATGGTTGCTTTAAAAAAATAAAATCTTCATTTTTTTCTCCCTTCCTCCCTTCCTTCTAAATTGGCTGAATATCATTCATATATATATATATATATATATATATACACATATATATATACACACACACATATGAAACATATATGCCTAAACACATACTAGCTTTCAAAGAAACAAAATAAACAAGATGTGGTCCATTTTTTCTAAGAAACACATAATACATGCTGAGAAACAGTTCCTTATCCGAATAATTTTCACATAGTTATGTAGCAAATATCATAGTAGGTTTAGAAGTAATAATGAATGTAGAAATAATGGAAGCGATTTATAGGTGGAGTATTCAGAAATAAAACTGGAAGAACAAGTTCAATTAATTAATTGGGCAGTAAACTTTTTACATTGTTTTTCAGATATCTAGAAATACTGAAGGACAAGCATAAAAGAAATACTTTGTGGAGATTCAAATCTGTAAAATTAACATGAGTCACTCAACTCTACCTTTGTTACAGCTAGTTACTAATCTTAGTCTTTTGTTTTTTGTTTTTTAACTGCCTATTGCCTTAATTTGATGAGACAGTCATTTATATGAAAATTTTATATGAACATATTTTTATACACACATACACATTATATGTATGTACATACTATATATATGTAATGTGATATATGTTTGTGTAGATATATATATGGTGATAATATCACATTTTCTTCTTTTTAAAGGTATGTTGTTTGCATACATTGTGATGAAACTGAAAATATATATATTTTAGTATATCTTCTTCAGGCTGATTTTATTCAAAAAACTTTATTTTTTCTTTTCATATGTTAGATTTTAACAAACATTTTTAGAAAATCTTTCATCTTAGTTTCTTTCTTAATGAAAGTAATCTTTACTTTTCAGATCAATTTTAGTTAACAAAAAATTGAATTGAAAATTCAGCATTTAGGTAAGAATGTTATATTATGTTTTGGGCCACCTATCAAACTAAAGTTGGTTTGAAGTATGCTATACAATTTAGAGCAGAGTTTTTCAATTTTGACACTGTTGTTGTTTTGGACCAGATAATTCTTTGCTGTAGGCCACTGTCCTACACATTGTCAAATCTGCAACAGCATTTCTGGCCTCTACCAACTAGATGTGAAGAGAATACCACCTCACTCCAAGTTGTAACAACATAATATGTTCAGACATTGCCAAATATCCCCTGGGAAACAAAACTAACCCCTGGTTGAGAACAATTAATTTAAAAAATTGCTGCAAAACTGTAGATTATATGCCAAGAGATCCTGATTTAAATAAATGTAAGTACATATATTATTTCTCTAACATAATACCCTCAAGTAAAGTATTAATAGTACAAATTACATTTAATGTATAAACAAAGAAGTTTTGCCTTTGAATAATAACATTGTTGCTTCTGGGAAAATGTTCACTTTATTGTTGTAAGTCAATTCATATCAAATTCATTAATATGTTCTCCTTTAAGAATGACATGAAATGCTTAGGATTTCCAGATTGATATCCAAAATTACTTTTAAGTGTTTGTCTATAATTGGAACCTATAAGCTTCCACCAACAATTTTAATAACTGATTGACAAACTCAAATTGAGTTAAAATACACATTCAATTCTTTTTAAAAAATTTTTTAAATGTTTTTAAATTTACTTATTTAGTTATTTATTTACTTATTTATTTATTTTTGAGAGACAGAGAGAGACACTGCGAACAGGGGAGGGCCAGAGAAAGAGGGAGACAGAATCTGAGGCAGGCTCCAGGCTCTGAGCTAGCTGTCAGCACGGAGCCCAATGCAGGGCTTGAACCTACAAACCGTGAGATCATGACCTGAGCTGAAGCTGGACGCTTAACCAACTGAGCCACCCAGGTGCCCCTTTTTAAAATTTTTTTAATGTTTATTTATTTTTGAGAGAGAGGGACAGAGCAAGTGTGGAAGGGACAGAGAGAGAGGGAGACACAGAATCCAAAGCAGTCTCTGAGCTATCAGCGCAGAGCTCGACATGGGGCGCAAATCCACAAACCCCAAGATCATGATATGAGGCACCCCAAAATACACATTTAATCCTAATGATTCTCTGGATTCGCCTAATTTAATCAACTAAAATGAGACAGCAGGCAATTTAACAAGGATTCCAATAAGATAATATATTGGCTTGCTCTACTTTTTCAAATCTTCTTTATGAATTAATAAATAGGTCAAAACATTTGAAAATACTGATGCATGTACATAATAGATGAAAAAATCAAAATAAATGGATGTAAATTAAGAAATGGCAAGAGTTCTATACTTTAAAACTGGAACGACCATTCCTACAATTTCTACTAGAGGAAATCCCAGGAGTAATGTATTTACTGAGGAAGAAGCTAAGCATACATACTAGAAAACCATATTTTCAGACTTTAGTGCCAAACCTTAACAAGCAGGGCTGAATGAACAAAAAAACACAGCATGGGCTAGAGGTCAGCCTGCACCTGGTATCAAAGCAAATTCCACCCATGCCTGTCCTGGCTTCCTGGTTGCCTTGGTTATGCTACTTCCTCATCCAGAAAGATCAGAAAGCGAACCAAAAGGTACAGCCAAAGACGTGTAGTAATATATAAAAATTCACTTCATTATAAGCTGCCTTCCCAAAACACTAAAGACTGACTCCTTATTGAATGTTTCATTGTCATTCATAATGTTGCCTGATTTATGTCTACGAATATCTTTTTTAATATAATTTTTGGCTAATTGGCTAACATACAGTGTGTAAAGTGTACTTTTGTTTTTTAGGGTAGATTCCTGTGGTTCATCGTTTACATACAACACCCAGTGCTCATCCCAACAAGTGCCCTCCTCAATGCTCATCATCCATTTCCCCCCTTTCCTCCACCCTCCCATCAACCCTTTTTGTTCTCTGTAGTTAAGGGTCTCTTATGGTTTGCCACACTCCCTCTCTGTAACTATTTTTTCCCCTTCCCTTCTCCCATGATCTTCTGTTGTGTTTCTCAAGATCCACATGAGTGAAAACATGATATCTGTCTTTCTCTGACTGATTTATTTCACTCAGTGTAATGCCTTCCAGTTACATCCACATTGCTGCAAATGGCATGATTTCATTCTTTCTCATTACCAAGTAGTATTCCATTATACATATAAAACATATATTCTTTATCCGTTCATCAATTGGTGGACATTTAGGCTCAAAGTGCAGATTCATAGGGGCACATGTACCCCAATGTTTATAGCATGCTTTCAATAACAGCCAGATTATGAATAGGAACAGTTTTCTACTTAAAGTCTATACAGTGTCATATTAGAAGAGCAACTCCAGGTTTTTTATGGTTGCTACCTCCATGACATAGTTATTCCCATACTGGTAACATGAAATCTGATTGATTAAAGATTGGATAAGAAGTTAGAGAAAAAGTTTAAATGAGAGAAGCATAGAGTGAGGAAAAAATAATGCCATTAGAGATCTAGAATAGAAGGAGCTGCAAAAGATTCTGGAGATTACAGGCAAAATGATTCCTTTGGAGACCCAATAGGAAATAAAAAAAGGAAGCATTTTTTTTTTTTTATTCATCAGGGTAGGAAGTGGTCCCTCATTCAGGCTTAAGCACAGTTTCCTAGATTACTTAAGAGGTGCCAAAAGTATTCATCATGACATAACCGAAAAAGGGGTCATACTGATGTGTGGAGTGTTAAATGAAGGCAGAAGAGGGGAATATATGGGAATGAGCCATTTTTCAAGTAGTTTCAGGAACATAAGTCATTGTTTTGCATGTACATAAACTGGCTTACTTCTCTGATAGTTGTACATAAAGGACATTCATCAAGAGGAGGAGTTTGTGTCCTACACATCTTATTTCCAACAGCTAGTATGGTCAATGGTTACCACAGTTGAGGGTGTGATTAAAATTGAGATTATAAAAAAAGAAAGAAAGAAGAAAGAAAAGTATAAGAGAGAAAACAAATTAAATATAAAATTATATACATGTATAAACATTTCTGAAGGAAAATGGTACAAACTATTTAAACATTTTATACAGATGACCCATAAATATGACTTGTTATATGGCAAAAGAAATTTTCGTTCTGGGCTTAGTTTACTCATCAGTACAATAAAGAGGGTAGAGTGGATAATCTTTATTTACATTTCTTCAGCTCTAGGTATTGTGTCTCCATAATTCATTTTCAAAATCACACATCAATTATTCTGAAATTTAATCATGTCTAGTGAAGTTTTTTCCTTCATGAAAGGCAAATTACTGTTTATTCATGCTTAATCTAAAAGTTGTGTGAATAAATGAGCACTCTGAATAAGTTCTGGAGACCTACGTACTGTATGGTCTTGTGATTATGGTCAACAATACTGTATTATAAACTTCAAAATTACTAGGATCTCAAATGTTCTCAACACAAAATGAAATAATAATTATGTGGTGTGATGGAGGTGGTAGCTAATGCTATGGTGGTAATCATATTGCAATATATAAATGCATCAAATCAACACTTTGTACACCTTAAGCTTACACAATGGGCTATCTGTCAATTATATTTCAATAAATGATTCCATTTACAATAGCATCAAAAAGAATAAGTACTTAGGAATAAATTTACCACAAACACTAAAAATTTGTACATTGAACATTAAAAAATATTGCCAGAAGCATTTAAAAGAGACACTAATAAATGAAAAGGCATTCTGTGTTCATGAATTGGAAGACTGATTATGTTAAGATATAGATACTATGCACAGTGATCTACACATATAATGCAATCTCTGTCAAAATTCCGATGACATTTTCCTTGCAGAAATAGAAAGACTCATTCAAATTCATATGGAATATGAAGGGACCCTGAAGCACTAAACCAATTTTGAAAAAAATAGTTGATATCTCATATTAATGATTTCAAAACTTATTGCAAAATTACACTAATCACAACACTGTGGTACTGGCATAGAATAGAATAGAATAGAATAGAATAGAATAGAATAGAATAGAATAGAATAGAATAGAATAGAATAGAGCCCAGAAATAAACCATTGCATTTATGGTCAAATGACTGTATATCTAGACCAACAGAATAGAATAGAATGTCCAGAAATAAACTCTTGCATGTATGGTCAAACGATTTTTGACAAGGACACCAAGACCATTCAGTGGGAAAAGAATGGTCTTTGAACAAATGGTGTTGGGGAAATAAACTAGATATGCAGATGGTGGATCCTTACCTTATACCACCTATACTCAACATCACTCATCATTAGGTAAATGTAAATCAAAACTACAACATAACACCTCATGCTCATTAGTAGAGCAACTATAAAGCAAACAACAACAACAACAGCCACTACCCACGACCCTAACAAGTGTTGTGAGGATCTGGAGAAATTGGAACCCTTGTTCGTTATTGGTGGGAATGTAAAATGGTCCAGTCACTATGGAAAATAGTATAATCCTTCCTCAAAAATGAACATATATAATTTCCATATGGTCTAGCAATTCCACTTCTGAATATATACCCAAAAAAATGAAAATCAGGGTCTCAAAGAGATATTTGTACACCACATACATGGTAACACTATTCAAAATAGCCAAAAGGTGAAAGCAATCCTAGTGTCCATTAATGGAAAATAGGTAAACAAAATGTTGTGTATACACACCATAGAGTAGTATTCAGTCTTAAAAGGAAGAAAATTCTGGCATGTGTTATAACATAGATGAACCTTGACTTATGCTAAGTGAAATAAAGTCAGTAACAAAAAGGTAAATGCCAACCACTAAGGATTCAACTAATAGGTTATGAACCTATTGTATGAAATCACCCTTCAAATGGAAGAAGTTTTTGAACAGATCAGCAGAAGAGTAAAAAAGTAGAAGTGTAGTTGCCAGGTACTAGCTAGCTCGAGAATGGGGAGAAGTTTCATAAATACAGAGTTTCAGTTTTGTATAATAAAAAGAGTTCTTGAGATTGGTTGCACAACAATGTGAATGAATTCAGTGTTATTGAACTGTGTTCTTAAACATGGTTCAGGTAATAAATTCTATGTTGTGTGTAATTTACCACAATTAAAAATATTTTTAAAGCCATTGTTTAAAAAAGAAAGTTGTGCGACATTTTTTCTACCTTTTCCCATTACCATTAGTTTCACAAATTTCTGTTAATTCCAAACATAATTTAAAATGAGTGAGACAGTTTCTCTCTGTTGATGAAATCTACTCACTGTTCTGTTCTTTTTCTAATTTATGCCTTGAACAGTAAATGCTAGCTTGAGTTGAGGGTAAGATTTGCTGATCTGTTCCATATTCTCGTTGGAAGGATGAATTCAGATCATGGGGAGAGGCACAAACACTAGGATACATGTGTGCACATTTATTTTGCTGAGCATGGTGAAAACACAGGCAGCTCTTCCACCAGCATAGAACCGAGACTGGACACTCAGGTTCTGTGGGGGTTCAAAGAGCATCAAGGGAAATGCATTCTCTTATGTCCTGAATTGATAGTTGAAACACATGACTTAGACTCCCTGGAGAAGCTGTCATTACAGGTGAAACTCCTCAAAAGACTTGACTAAGTAGAGAAGTTAGATCCCTCTCAGTACTGTAACTTGTGCTATTAATAAGGTTTTTCTGATCAACTTCTTGGGTAAGGACAAGGCAGCTCTGTTCTTCATTCATCTGTAGTTCATTCATCTGCTTTCTGTAGTTTTGGTCTTGAAAATAGCACCAGCAGCATCCAGTTTGGTTTTCTCTTTCTTAAGAGAAGAGAGAGTGAATATGTTGCTCACTATGTGGCTAGCAATTCCTACTCAACTATTTCCAGGGCTCAAAGGTAGATGGTTTTGGGGAACCCTGGGTGGCTCAGTCAGTTAAGCAGAGTGGACTCTTTGTTTCAGCTTAGGTCATAAAATCACATGATGATGAGTTCAAGCCCTGCATCTGGCTCTCTGCTGGCAGTGTGGAGCCTGCTTGGGATTCTCTCTCTCTCCCTCTCTCTCTGTTTCCTCCTCTGCTTTTGCACTCTCTTTCTCTCTCAAAATAATAAATAAATAAATAAATAAATAAATGGCTTTTAAAAAAGTAGATTACTTTGGTTGAGGTTGCAGAGTTGCTGGTGGGACGTTCCCCTCTGTAAATTTACTACCTGCAGGATTACTACCTAGAGCAAGATTAAGGGCTCCAGGAGTCAATGGAAAGACCCAAGGAAATAATATTTAACATTAACTCTCTAATAATGCTTATTGTCTCCACTTATAAGTTAATAGATTTTTTTTTCATGGCCAACTGCAAAAATCTTTCCCTCTGAGGTTTTCAAAGCAAAGAGCTGCTAACAAGCAGTCCCTGTAGGGGACGTAGTTACTAGTAGGGTCTTCAGTCTTCTCATCTACCTCCCAGAGCCACCTTAGCATCTTTAAATGAATAATTAGCACTCTCCCTGCTGACTTGGAATAATGAAAATCTTATCTATAGAAGGTCAAAATTTCAGAAGAGATCATATTAGCTTCTAACCTTTTTTTTGAAAGCTTTATTCTTTAATTTACACTAGCCTATGAAGAAATTAATCACTCTCAAATCCAGTGAGCGCACATCAGTATATAAGGCTAAAATAATAATAAATTCATAATTGATTTTCTTTAAGTAGTGGCATTTGTTGCAAAATTTAGCATTCTCCAATTTTCATGTCTTAAATACTTGTATAAACGATATTTAATTAAAATGTCACAATTCTCTTATGCAAAATCTATCAGATTTCATTAAAAGTATTTTTGCATATATTTAGTGATATTGTGTTTGTAGCATATTTTACATATAAATTCAGAAAAATATAAGATTTTCTTATATTATGAAAACAAAAATGATACAAAAACTATTTACATAAAGATGTATTAATATATTAGCATAGTTTCATCAACCATATATAAAAATAAGGAGCAACTCATTTACTTTTTCATTTATATTTTTTCCCAAGTATTGATTTTGTATAGAAATGTATGCTGGGAGAAAAATTAAATTGATCTTTTAATGGTCAGCCAGGATTCCTTCCTGCATTTTTCACTGATATATCAGAGAACATGTTTATATTTCTTTCATTTTTCTAAAGTTAAATTAATGATTATGATTTACTGACGTATTTCTTGTACATAATAAACATTTAATGTTTTTATAAAATATATACCAAAGTGCATTTTAGGTTTTTGGATTGCTATGACAGGTAATAATCCACTTTTTTTTAATTGAGTCTTTTCTTGTACCAGTATAAATGCTAATTTTGTTTTAGTAAAAATTTAAGGCATGTAGTCTTAGAACAACTAGTGAGCACGTATTAGTTTCCTCCTCTTACACATGTGGAAACCAATACACTAAATAGTGAAGCTACTTAATCAAGATTATAACATGACAGAATTCAGCTACTTCAGCTCCAGACACTATGCTTTTTCTGCCTGTGCAAGAAGCAGGAAGGTTAAGGATGTAAACAATAGTCTTCAGATAAAATGTAAAGCAAGCTAGAAGTTCTCAATGTGGGAAAATCATTATTCTTTAAGTCAATTTAGTAAGTAATAAAAAAGAAACTGTAAATTAACCCAGGTTCCAAATGAAGACATTGTAAAGTACTTTAAGAAGATCTGATTTTAGCTCCACAGCAGTAGAGGTTGGAGGAAGGAGACATTTTCTGCTCTTAGCAGTAGGAAGGGAAATACATTACATTTCATTAAAAAAAAAGGATTATGAAGAAGGGGCATGCTTAGTAAAATATAATTCAGGTATCTAGGTGTGAAAGGATGATGGCTTTGACCCTGGAGATTAGAGTGGAAAGGGAGGAAGTAAACATATGTAAGATCTTGATGAGGTGGAATTTAGGGACCTGGTAAGTTGGATTTAGGGACATAGGGAGGAGAAGAAAAAGGTGATTCCAATCTACTAATTAGTGAGGGGTAGTGAAGGGATGCAGGAGGAGACACAAGTTGGAATAGTTAGGGAAATAGTCTATTGAATACTTTAGCTTTATCTTGAATGAGTATCTATTTACTGAAGAGTTTAAATATGTAGTTTGGTGTTTGAGTCGTTCTCCTCCCCCTTCCCCCCACATACACACATACTACAGGTAAGGTATTACTGTTTTATGTCCAGTATTGCTGTGGTAAAGCCTAAAGCAGACATTAATAACTCATCCTCTCGTTCATTTAGACTTGAGTTCTAATCACAGGTAAGTATTTTGTCAAGTTACTCAAATTCTCATCTGTATAATGTTATGTTACTAAGGATGTTCTAGTATTAAAATGAGAATTGAAATAGGTGCTCTGAGGGTGCCTGGATGGCTCAGTCGGTTAAGTGTCCGACGTCAGCTCAGGTCATGATCTCATGGTCCGTTGGTTCGAGCCCCACATCAGGGTTGGTGCTGATAGCACAGAGCCTGGAGCCCATTTCAGATTCTGTGTCTCCCTCTCTCTTCTCCCCTGCTGCCACTCACACTCTGTCTCTCTCTCTCCTTTAAAAATGAACATTAAAAAAAAAAGAAATAGGTGCTCTGTATAAGGTGTTTTATATAAGATTTGGTATGATATATAAATGATATATTATGATTATTATTTTATAGAAAAAATAAAATCAAGGCTTAGCAAGTTACCAGATTCATGCAAAAGTTAGTTGCAAAGCAAATACTTAAATCCATTTCTCTCTTAAATCAGTGCATGAATTCTATTGTTCTGTCTTGACAAATGCTAGTTTAAAATCAAATGTGACACAAGCCCTTGAAACTAATGTGATTGTTCAAAAATACCCTATAATGTAAAAACTGAATGAATGAGTGCCCAAAGCAGAAACCTGCAGAAAGCCAAAATTTGGGAGATAAGAAGAAAATAAAATACATAGCAAATTAATGTGTACCCTGCTATGTATAAAGAAATCGAGAATCTTCACAAATTCTTAAACACAAAGTATTTCATGAGGAAGGGAAGAATCAACAGTGTAAAAGGTGGCTGAGATGACAAGAAAGAGAAGATATCAAAACTGCCCATTGGAATTAAGAAAGGGCATTGATAATATTGAGGAAAATACTAAAAGATATCAAAAATGGGTAAAAATGCTTTCTGAATAATAATGTAGTACTTAAAGGCAATGGTGTCTATTATTTCAGAGACCAGGGTTTTTGTCAAGTAGACAATCTTTAATTATAATGGAGAAAGAGCACTTGAGAAATGACTGTGCTCATGTCCAAGAGCAAGTACAACAACAATTTTATTCACAAAAGCATTAAAATGCTAATGATTCATACTTATTATAAAGCTTCTAATGAAAAACTGAAAATGAAATAACAAGACTTCATTCCAATGATAATGACTGCAGCTAGAATGAGACGTAGTGATATCACCTTTCCAATTCAAGTTTCTACAAATTAATATTACACTTTTGCAGCCTTCTTCAGGTGTAGAGTAGCTTAACTTAATAGGCTTCATTGTAATGTGTTGTACATATTCAGAACTTCAGCTAACCATTTTACTGCATTTAAACACTAGTGTCAAAATCCAGAACATTTTTTGAAAGTGCATTTTTAAAGTAATTTTCCATGACTTCTATATGGCTAGAGATTGGCATTCTTGGAATCAGTCATTATAATTTACCAAATTTTTACAGCTTTGTTAGTCTTAGTATGTTTCCTCCTCAAAATTTATTTGTTCCTTACTCATGGCTGTCACTCTATCTGGTTGACTTTGATTCTTTCCACTAGACATTTAAGTTCTAGATGAAATACTGGTCCTGTGTTATAGTCTTCTAGCTGACTGTGTTTCAGATATTTCTGTGGGCCAGAGTCTGGAGCTCTTCTTGTGAAATTAAATCAGTATGAAGTTTTTCAAAAGCTACTTGGTTGACTTAATCTGAGCAATTGTGGTTAAACCAATGAAGATGAGTATGATGCAGATGTTATAAATTAAGTCAGATTCCCAGTAGAAAAATAAATGTTACTTTTAGAGCAGTTTTAGATTTGCAAAAATACTGTACAGAGATAGTACAGAGAGTTCCCTTCTATCCCTTGCCCAATTATTCCTATTAGTATCTTACATTAACATGGTACATCTGTTATACTAAATTAGACAATGTTGATACATTATTATTAACAAAGTTCATACTTTATTCAGATGTATTTGGCTTTTACCTCTTTATTTTCTGTTTCAGGATGCCTTCCAGGAAATGATTACATTATGTTGATCATCATGTTTCCTTAACTTCTTCTTGACCGTGACAGTTTCTGACTTTTCTTGTCATCGACACACTTGAAAACTTTTAGGAATAGTGGTCAGGTATTTTACATGATGTCCTAACATTTTTTTCTCATATTTATACTAGGGTTACATGTATTGGGGTGGAAGACCACAGAGATAAAGAGCCATTTGCATCACATACTACAGGTATGTGCCAACAGGACATCCCTGTTGATGTTGACAGTAAGAAAATATTATCATACTTCTCCATTGTAAATTTACTCTTTTCTACCCCTTTTCCATGCTGTACTCTCTGGAAGGAAATTACTATGAGCAGCCCAAACTTTAGTAGCAAGAAGTTATGTCTGACCTCCTTGAGTATTGAATATTTACATCAATTATTTGGAATTCTTCTACAGTAGAAATCTGTTTTGTACTTTCCATGTATTTATTGGATCATTTATTTATATCAATATAGACTCATATACAATTATTTAATATTTTGGGTTATAATCCAATACTACTTAATTAATGCATGATTCAAGTGTTCTAGTTTGCCCCCTCTAGCTCTTTTACAGTTGGTCCCCTCATCCCATTGACATATAGCACTGTAATTTTAAAAACTTATTTTCCCACATTCTAACTTATGCTATATATTTTCTATCCCAGTCCTATAATCAGCCATTTGTCCAACAAAACATTGGCTCCTTTTATTAGAGAAAGCTATTGGAAACCAACATCTAGGTGCCAGGTGTTTTCATCGCTCTGGGCTTTTACTGCTTCTCCATGCCTTTTCAGTTGACAGAAGTAAATATATGTGTGTATACTATCCTATCTATAGATACATTTCTGTACATACTCCTAGATGTTACCATACATATCTATAATAATCTAACACATGATTTTAGACAGATAGCCATTTGGTTAATCAAATGATAATACATTATTTCTTTTTATTTTTTAATGTTTTTTTTTTTGTGATATAGAGACAGAGTGCTGGCATGAGTGGGGCAGAAAGAGAGAGGGAGGTTTAGGATCCGAAGCAGGTTCCAGGCTCTGGGCTGTCAGCACAGAGCCCTACGTAGAGCTGGAACTCACAGACTACAAGATCATGACCTGAGTAGAAGTCAGATGCCTAACCAACTGAGCCACCCAGGAGCCCCAATTATAATCCATTATTATTTGGATCCTTATAGCTTCCTTCCTTTGTTTGTCTATTGATACCTACTCCAACACTGAAAAGCCTGTTTGCAACCATCCTTTACCCATTTACTTAATTTTTAAATTCATGTATATAGATATAGCATTATCATAATTGATAGCCCATAGTCCCATAAAAAGCAATTTTATCATCTAGAGTACAGTGCTTCTAGAAGGTTTCCTTTTACTTTAGTCTTACATACTTCATTAACTTCCAGAGTTAATTAGGTCAGCCCTTCTTTCTCCCATTCCCTCGCTGAAGTTTTGTTTTGTATGTGCATTTGTCATACAGTTAGAGTTTTTGCTCACATTCTGCATTCTATCTTGGGATCCCTTGAGCTCCCAAATGGTTTTTAAATATTTTTTTTTATGTATTAAGAGTCACTCTTCATTCAGTAAAGTTCTATGGCCTTTGATAAATGCCTTCTTATATACCCACTATTGTTAATGAGACTAGTGTCCCGTGCTGAATTGTTTCTGTGCTTCACTTATTTAAACTTTCTACCTCTCCAAAAGTCTCTGTCAAACTCTCATCTCTTCTAGATTTCTTCTTTTGTCTTTTGCAAAATATCATACAATTGGAATTATACAATAAGTATAACTCAGTCTTTCTTCTTTTACTTAGCTATATGTATTCATTTTACTTATGTATTTTTGCAACCTGATGGCTTATTTCCTTTTTTTATGGAAGTGCACAGTTTATACATTCATCTATCAAAGAGCATCTTGTTATTTTTCAAGTTTGGGGTGATTAGAATGAATCTATTTTAAACACTGATATGCATATTTATGTGAGGACATATGCTTTCAAATCAGTGGATAAAACTGACATTTTTCCTCCGAGATATTTTAAGATAATGGAAACTTTAAAAGAAAACAACTAATAATATACTTGTGCTTGAAAACAGCTCTTGGAATAGGTTTTCTTAGCCAAGCCTCATAGACTGAGGTACATTTGAGATCCAAGGAACAAATACAAAAACACAGAAGCAAACCAGAGCAAAAGCATCTAGTAATTCTTTAAACAATTTGTATGAAAACACTGGATTTGACACTTCTCTCTCACGCCATTGTTAAACAAAACAAAGCAAACAAACATAAAAGCAAATAGGAAAAAATAGTCTAAAAATTTTGAATGGTAGCCAAAGTCTGTGAACTAGTTTCTAAAATAGTGCATGATCTTAATGGAAGACAGGTAGATATCCAGAAAAGGGACATTTTATAATGTGAAATACACTATACTACTTCCAGAGGAAACCTATCCTTTCATGAAAATTTTGTCCTTAGCAAAGTTTCAATTTTCCAAACAAAGCCTTTAGAAATGCTTGCCTGCAAAGCACATCTAGATAACTACCATTAAAGTGAGATGCCCTCTGGGAAAAGATCTACACAAAGACAAAATAAACTGTGGCTGGCGTTACTTAACCAGAAATCTCCCTCATGCAGAAGTTTATAACCATTACATCTATGGGGAAAAGAGACTTTATATGTCTGCAACTTAAGCTCTGATAGTGGCTTTTCTTTTTGTAATGCAAGTGCCTTGTTTAAGCTTTGATATTGGAGGCAACCACTTCAAAGACTCATCCATTTCAAAGAGGCCTCCACTTCCACAAAGGCTATCTAAAATATTTTGTCAATCACACTACTAGATAAAGGTTCAAGCCAGTTTCTCTGACTGGGGACTGAGGCTCCTTTGTTTTAGATTTTGGTTGACTTCTATAACTGACCATTGGTCCACTCGAATTTGCTCTCCCAGTGTTTCATGCTCTTACATTTTATTTATACATCTATGTATTTATTTAATATTTTTTA
>NC_043702.1:158995331-158996460 GCF_006229205.1 Suricata suricatta | reverse complement strand
TTAGATTACAGATTAGATATAACAGATTATAGATTAGATATAATATAGATAAGATTATAGATTAGATATAATTAAAGACATCCTATAATCAGATGCTAGACAGTATTTGAGTGAAGGTTTTGGTTTGTGTTTCCTTAATGACTAATGATATTGTACATCTGATTTTAGCCAGTTATATACCTTTTTGGAGAAATATTTCTTTAGATCCTCTGCCTTTTTTTTAAATAATTAGTTTGTCTTTTGAATACTGGTATGTAAGAATTCTTTATATATTCTTGATATAAATCCCTCAACATTATATAATTTGCAAGTATTTTCTTCCATTCTATGTGTTAGCATTTCACTTTCTTGATCATATTATTGTATAAAACTTAGTTTTGATGAAGTTAGCCTTGCCATATCTAAGGAATCTTTGTTTAATCCAACATCAGGAAGATTGTCTACTCTATTTGCACCTAAGACTTAACATAATTTTAGCTTGCATTTAGCTTCATAAGTTATTTCTTATTTATTTTTGTGTATAGTGCATGATAAGGGTACAATTTAATTATTTTCCATAAAGAATCCACTTATATCAGATACACTTGCTAAAAAGACTATTTCCCCATAGACTTGTATGAATCAATTGTCAAATAGGAATTGGCCATAAACATGAGTTTATGAGATTCTTACTTAATCTATATACCTTTCTTTATGTCAGTACAATATAGTCGTGATTACTATATGTTAATAAATTTTGATTTTTAAGAATATTTTATAATAAATTTCAAAGATTAGAAAGTTCCATTTTTTTTCTCTTTCAAGATAGTTTTGCCTAATTAGACTCTCTTATCTTTCCACACAGCTTTTAAGACTTGATTGTCAATTTCTACAATAATTTTGATAGTAAGCTAACTTTTGAGGTATCTTTGCAGAATTCTACCTCATTTCTAAAGTAACTTACAGAAACCAAAATCTTTATTAATAACCATGTTATTAAAATGCATAAATTAAATATGCTTATATTAAATAGGACACCATGGTTAAAAGGCATTAGTTCCAAAGGGTGCTTGGGTTTCTCAGTCAGTTAGGCAATTGATTTCAGCTCAGGTTATGATCTCTTGGTTAATGGGTTTAAGCCCCACGTCAG
>NC_043702.1:158994206-158995231 GCF_006229205.1 Suricata suricatta | reverse complement strand
CAGTATTTGAGTGAAGGTTTTGGTTTGTGTTTCCTTAATGACTAATGATATTGTACATCTGATTTTAGCCAGTTATATACCTTTTTGGAGAAATATTTCCTTAGATCCTCTGCCTTTTTTTTAAATAATTAGTCTTTTGAATACTGGTATGTAAGAATTCTTTATATATTCTTGATATAAATCCTCAACATTATATAATTTGCAAGTATTTTCTTCCATTCTATGTGTTAGCATTCACTTTCTTGATCGTATTATTGTACAAAACTTAGTTTTGATGAAGTTAGCTTTGCCATATCTAAGGAATCTTTGTTTAGTCCAACATCAGGAAGATTGTCTACTCTATTTGCACTTAAGACTTAACATAATTTTAGCTTGCATTTAGCTTCATAAGTTATTTCTTATTTATTTTTGTGTATAGTGCATGATAAGGGTACAATTTAATTATTTTCCATAAAGAATCCACTTATATCAGATACACTTGCTAAAAAGACTATTTCCCCATAGACTTGTATGAATCAATTGTCAAATAGGAATTGGCCATAAACATGAGTTTATGAGATTCTTACTTAATCTATATACCTTTCTTTATGTCAGTACAATATAGTCGTGATTGCTATATGTTAATAGTAAATTTTGATTTTTAAGAATATTTTATAATAAATTTCAAAGATTAGAGAGTTCCATTTTTTTTCTCTTTCAAGATAGTTTTGCCTAATTAGACTCTCTTATCTTTCCACACAGCTTTTAAGACTTGATTGTCAATTTCTACAATAATTTTGATAGTAAGCTAACTTTTGAGGTATCTTTGCAGAATTCTACCTCATTTCTAAAGTAACTTACAGAAACCAAAATCTTTATTAATAACCATGTTATTAAAATGCATAAATTAAATATGCTTATATTAATAGGACACCATGGTTAAAAGGCATTAGTTCCAAAGGGTGCTTGGGTTTCTCAGTCAGTTAGGCAATTGATTTCAGCTCAGGTTATGATCTCTTGGTTAATGGGTTTAAGCCCCACGTCAG
>NC_043702.1:158992891-158994106 GCF_006229205.1 Suricata suricatta | reverse complement strand
TCCATCGGATACTCTTTCCTGCTTTGTCAAAAATTAATTGGCCATACATTTATGGGCCCAGTTCTGGGTTCTCTATTCTATTCCATTGGTCTATGTGTCTGTTTTTGTGCCAATACCATACTGTCTTGATGATGACAGCTTTGTAGTAGAGGCTAAAGTCTGGGATTGTGATGCCTCCTGTTTTGGTTTTCTTCTTCAATATGACTTTGGCTCTTTGGGGTCTTTTGTGGTTCCATACGAATTTGAGGATAATTTGTTCTAGCTTTGAGAAGAATGTTGGTGCAATTTTGATGGGGATTGCATTGAATGTGTAGATTGCTTTTGGTAGTAATGACATTTTCACAATGTTTATTCTTCCAATCCATGAACAAGGAATGTTTTTCCATTTCTTGGTGTTTTCTTCAATCTCTTTCATAAGTCTTCTATAGTTTTCATCACATAGGTCGTTTACATCCTTGGTTAGGTTTACTCCCAGGTATTTGATGGTTTTTCGTGCAATCGTGAATGGGATCAGTTTCTTGATTTCTTTTCTGCTGCTTCATTTTTGGTGTATAGGATTGCAACTGCTTTCTGTACATTGATTTTGTACCTTGCAACTTTACTGAATTCATTGATCAGTTCTAGAAGGCTTCTGGTGGAGTCTGCTGGGTTTTCCATGTAGAGTATCATATCATCTGCAAAAAGTGAAAGTTCGACTTCTTCTTTGCCAATTCTGATGCCTTTTATTTCCTTTTGCTGTCTGATTGCTGATGCTAGGACTTTCTGAACTATGTTAAACAACAGTGGTGAGGGAAGGAGCCAAGATGGCGGAGAAGAAGGGAGCTCTGTAAACTTCGTCTGCCCCATCTATCAAACTGAGAAGGACATTACTCTCATCTGCAAGAGTGGAAGGAGAAAATATGGACTCCAGAAAGAAGAGAACCTCAGAGATACCTGAGTGAGTGAGTGTGAACTGGGGAGACTGGAAAACGGGCCAGCCCGAGACGGGCAGGGAAAGTGGGAGCCCTAGCCCAAAACGGGGCAAATGCGCGGAGCCCGAGAGACAAAGGGAAGAGACAGAGAGACTGAACATGCTCATAGTACTGTCTCTGGGGAAGAGATAAAGAACGTTTAACCACACTTGGAGAGAGAAACTCTCACTCCATATATAACTGCTGGGTAGCCCAAATCCAGAATCCAGGTGGCCCAAGGGAAAGAACAGCTTCCGGCCCTGCG
>NC_043702.1:158991210-158992791 GCF_006229205.1 Suricata suricatta | reverse complement strand
CAAATGCGCGGAGCCCGAGAGACAAAGGGAAGAGACAGAGAGACTGAACATGCTCATAGTACTGTCTCTGGGGAAGAGATAAAGAACGTTTAACCACACTTGGAGAGAGAAACTCTCACTCCATATATAACTGCTGGGTAGCCCAAATCCAGAATCCAGGTGGCCCAAGGGAAAGAACAGCTTCCGGCCCTGCGCCATCTCGGTAGGGAGTCGGCGGCCGCGGCAGTAGTGGCGCCAGGGTGCTCACTTCGACCTCGGTTTTGGGAGTGGGAGCACGCACCTCATTTCCACAGCGCATCTTGCCCGCAGCATTGGCCGTGCAAATCCCGAATCCCAGGTGCCAACAGGGAAAAAAATACCCTCCACCCGTACATGATCCCCGCAGGGAGTTGGCGGTGGTGGAGGCCTGGGCTTGCGCTCAGGCTGCAGGAGCTCCCAGCTCATTTCCAGCAGCGCCCAGCGCCTTGGGCAACAACTGCACAAAGCCAAGAAAAACTCATCCCTCCCCCAAAGAGACTGCAATCCCAGCTGGGGGCTAAGAATCCGCAGTTGTGACCTCCTGCTGTGCCCCTAGCCTCAGGCAGAAGCAGCCGAAATCCCTACCTGAGCCAAGACAAACTGATCCCTCCCCCTAAGAAGCCAGCCACCAAAGCATGTGGCAGCATAAAAGTACATGAACTAGAACTTTGAACCTAGGCGGGCCTGGAAAATATAACTTGGCTTAACAGCGGCACAAGGAGATTGGACTCATTAGAGTGGCCTACAGTGCGTAGTTCCAGTGGAGCTTGGCGTGCCGCCATTCTACTCTCTGCAGATACCAAGGCGGAGCCTCTGAGAGCAGCCTCTAAGACCTACCACACCAAACCATGCCTATCCAGGAGGGGGAGCTGCTGGGTGTTTTTTTTCTTTCTTTCTTTTTTTTTTCTTTTATTCTTCATTTTCTTTCTTTCTTTCTTCTTTTTTTTGTACTTATGTTTTATTATTATTACCTTCCTTACTTATTTTTTTTTAATTTTTCCTCCTTATTTTCCTTTCTTCTTTCTCCTTTTTACCTTCTTGAAATCCAGATATATTCTCCTGTATCTCATCCTTTCCTCTCCCCTCAACTGGTCATACACTTTTAGACTGTCCACTGTCCTTTGTTGTCTCTGAGCCCCTTTATTATTTTTTTTTCTTCTCTTCGTCTCTTTCCTCTCCATTTTCTTTCTTTTCTTTCCCCCTTTTAATGTGTTTGTTTGTTTGATTTGTCTGTGCATTTGTGTGCTTCTGTTACCTCTGTGTTTGTCTGTCTGTTTTCCTTCTTAGGGCTACACCAAGAAACAAGCCAAAGTGTGCATGATGGCTAGTCCCAAATACTGCTGAGTAGGGAAATAAAATATTAAAAGGCACAACAAGAGAAACTGAGAGACACCACTAAGAGAATATTTCCTGAAATGACAGGCCCCGGACAGTCAATAAGCCTCCTTTAACAGAGAAATATTAACAGGTGCAATTGGAAATTACATTGTGCATATAGACCCCAAAGTTCAGGACAGGTAGAAAGAATGAATAGGACTCTAAAAGCGACCTTAACTAAATTTA
>NC_043702.1:158974385-158991110 GCF_006229205.1 Suricata suricatta | reverse complement strand
CAAGATGTAGGCAAAAAAGGATGCAGGAGGAAGTTTGTAATTTAAATACACCTAATAAAAGACAAAAAAAGAGCTAAAATAATGTCCCAGACATCTCAATTAAGTGATGAAGCAGTGTGCTAGACATAACTGGACTGGACTCACCAAGCACTGGGATCTCAGAGAGGGAGTCTGCTCTCAGAATGTTCAGCATATTTACAGAGGAAGAGGAGTAGAGAAACATCTAGTTTCGACAAGAAAAAAAGTGAGGGGGTTAACCACTGAAGAAATGGTTCCCCACTCCAAAAACATGAAAATGCCTTCACAGATCTGACACTGGCATTAATCTCTTCAGTTGAGCTAAATCAGACTGGCTGAGCCAACTTCTTTTTTTTTTTTTTTAATTTTAACGGTTTTTATTTATTTTTGAGAGACTGAGAGAGGCAGCATGAGCAGGGGAGGGTCAGAGAGAGAGGGAGACACAGAATCCGAAGCAGGCTCCAGGCTCTGAGCTGTCAGCCCAGAGCCTGACGCAGGGCTCCAACCCACGAACCCTGAGGTCATGACCTGAGCTGAAGCTGGAAGCTGCACGCTTAACCCACTGAGCCACCCAGGCACCCCTTAGCCATCTTCTTAATAAGGTACTCAACAAAAGGTTATGAATCACCTAGACTTGTGTTTTTTCATAAGCATGATATATCCCAACTAAAAATCGTATTTATTATCTTTTACTGATAAAACTTTATCAAAAATAAATTTATATTCCTCCTTGTAAAATATGTTTTAAAGCAATTGCATGTGAATGTAACGAGTCTTACTTGTATTATGAATTTTCTTTTACTTTTTCTTTTTTTAAAGTTTATCTTATCTTATCTTATCATATCTTATCATATCTTATCTTATCCTACTGAATCACCCAAGTGCCCCAGGTATTATGAGTTTGGGAATCTGCCTTGTCTAAATTTTCTCTTGTTATTTTTTCTGACACCACATTTGGTAATTAGATTGCATGAAAAAAATCCCAAGTAAAAGGATTTTATATGAAGAACTTTGCATTTATTTACCCTTCAGTCAGTATTCATTGTGTGCTGTAAGTCAACATTCTGAGGGTTAACAATTAACTTTGCTTTCTCAAATCTGGATTATTTTGTTTTTTAAAATATTTTAATTTTTCAAGCTGTTTTAGGTTTACAATAAAATTGACAGGAATTTATAGAGATTTCTCAAATATACCCTGTACTCAGACATACACACCCTCTTCCATTATCAATATCACACACCAGATCCTACACTGGAACACCATAATCATCCAAAGTCCTATTTTACCTTCCTTCATGGGTTTGGACAAATGTATAATGCTATATACCTATCATTATAATATCATCTAAAGGATTTTCACTGGTTATCTATATTTGTGGTTATATTTATATCTTAGTATTTAACATTTTTGCTGCTAACGTAATTGGTATTGTGGTTTTAATTTCATGTTCCTCTTCTTTATTGTTGGTATCTAGAAAATCAATAGAACTCTGTATATCAACCTTGTATCCTTCAAACTTGCTATGCTTGCTTATTTATTCCAAGAATTTTTATGTTGATTCTTTTGAATTTTCTACATAGATGATGATGTCATCTGAAAACAGTTGTCTGTCTTCTTTTGCAATCTGATATCTCCTTTCTCCTTTTCTTGGCTTATTGCTTAAGGAAGAACTTGCAGTGTGATGGCAAAAAGGAGTGATGAGAGGGGATAAACCTTGCCTCATATCTTATCTTAACAGGAAAGTTTTGAGCTTCCAATAACAGGGCATGATTTTTCTGTAGATTGTAGTTATTATGAAATTAAATATTCCCTTCTAGTTCTAGTTTACTGGCAATTTTTAGCATGAATGGAAGTGAATCTTGTCAAATGCTTTTTTTTTTCTTTTGCATCTATTAACATGATCATGTTTTGTTTTTTTTTTTCTTTTTTTCTTTATTGGCCTGTTCATGTGATGGATTACATTAATTCATTTTCAAATGCAGAACCAACCTTGCATACCTGGGACAAATCCTACTTGGTTGTGGTGTATAATTCTTTTTATACTTTATAAGATTTGATTTGCTAACATTTAGATGAGAAGTTTTGCATCTATATCCATGAAAAGTTGGTCTGTAGTCTTCTTTTAAAATCCTTGTTTTGTATTAAGGTAATGTTGACCTCATCCAATGAGTTAGGAGATATTCCTTTTGCTTCTATCCTCTGAAAGATATTGTAGGGGCACCTGAGTGGCTCAGTAGGTTGAACATCTGACTTCAGCTCAGGCCATGATCTCATGGTTGGTGAGTCTAAGCCTTTCCATTTTTATCTTATTTTTCTTTCCCTTCCCCTATGAACATTTGTTAAGTGTTTCGTAAGAGTGACATCACATGATATCTTTCTCTGACAGAATTATTTCACTTAGCACACATCCACACGGTCCAAATGGCAAGATTTCATTCTTTTTCATCACCAAATACATATATCTGTATATCTATATGTCACATTTTCTTTATTTCTTTATCCATTCATCAATGGACATTTGGGCTCTGCCCATATTTGGTTATTGTTGATAGCACTGCTATAAACATTGGGGTGCATGTGCCCCTTTGAAGCACCACTCCTGTATCCTTTAGATAAATTCCTAGTACTACAAGTGCTGGGTTATAGGGTAATTCTGTTTTTATTTTTTGAGGAACCTTTACACTGTTTTTCAGAGTGGCTGCACCAGTTTGCATCCCCCCCAACAGTGCAACAGAGTTCCCATTTCCTTGCATCCTTGCCAAGATCTGTTCTTTCCAGCGTTGTTAATTTTAGCCACAGTGACCAATGTGGGGTGGTATCTCATTGTGGTTTTGATTTGAATTTCCCTGATGATGAGCGATGTTGACCAATTTTTCATGTGTCTGTTTGCCATCTGGATGTCTTCTTAGAAAAGTGTCTGTTAAAAAATAGAAAAGTGTCTTCTTCTCATTTCTTCACTGGATTGTTTGTTTTTCAGGTGTTGAGTTTGGGAAGTCCCTTACGGATTTTTGATATTAAACCTTTTATCTGATAAGTCATTTGCAAATATCCTCCCCCATTCCTTCAGTTGTCTTTTAGTTTTGTTGACTGTTTCCTTTGCTGTGCAGAAAATTTTTATCTTGAAGAGGTCTGAATAGTTCATCTGTGCTGTTATTTCTTTGCCTTTGGAGACATAAGTAGTAAGAAATTGCTGCAGCTGAGGGACTCAATTTCTTTAATAGATATAGGTCTATTCAGATCCTCTATTTTTTCTTGAGTGGATTAGTGCAGATTGTGTCTTTCAAGAAATTGGTCCCTTTCACCTAGGTTATAAAATTTGTGGGCAGAGTTGTTCATAGTATTCCTTTATTGTCCTTTTAATTTTCATAGATTTTGATGTCCCTATTTCATCTCTGATATCACTAATTTGGATTCAATCTCTTTTTCTCTTATTTAGCTTAGATAAAGGTTTATTAATTTTATTAATCATTCAAAGAATAAGCTTTTGGTTTCACTGATTTTCTTTACTGATTTATTGTTTTCAATTTTACTAATTTCTGCTGTTTCTTATCTCTTTTCTTCTGCTTAATTGGACTTAACAATCTCTTCTTCTTGGTTCCCAAGGTGAAATTGAAGGTTACTGATTTTTGATCTCTCTTCTTTTCTAAGTATTTAATGCTATAAACTTCCCTTCAAGCACTGATTTTGCTGCACTAAAGCAAACACAAATATGTTTTCATTTTAATTTAGTTCAAGATACTTTACATTTTCTCTAAGGGTTACTTCTTCAACTCGTGTTTTGCACAAGCATGTTGCTTAATCTTCACTTATTTGGGGGATTTTTAAGTTATTTTTCTGTTATTGATTTCCAGTTTAACTCCATTGTGACCTGAGGGTGACACTGTATAATTTCTATTCTTTCATTTTGTTCAGGTGTGTTTTTATGGCCACGGTGTTAATATATCTATGTGTGCTTGGGGAAAAATGTTGTTCTGTTTTTGTTGGATAAGGGAGTCTACAGATGTCAATTACATCCTATTGATTGATGGTGTTGTTGACTTCAACTCTTTCCTTACTGATTTTTAGCCTGCTAAAATCTGTCCATTTCTGGGAGAAGAGTGCTAAGGTCTTCAACTATGGTAGTATATTTATTTCTCATTGCAGTTTTATCATTTGTTGGTTCATGTTGTTTGGCATATGCATTAAGCACATACATGTTAAAAATACTCACCCTTTTGGGGAAATTACCCGTTTACCATTTAATTCTCTTTCTTTTTTCCTCATAACTTTCCTTATTTCAAAGTCTGCTCAATCTGAAATTAACAAAGCTACTCTTATTTTCCCCTGCTTAGTGTTAAAATGATATATTTTCTATGCCCATTTACTTTTTAAAGTCTATATGTGTCTTTATGTTTATAGGCAACATAGAGTTGGGTTTTGGCTTTTGATCTACTATGACAATCCCACTGACATTCAAATTGATTTTTAATATAGCTAGGTTAATGTCTACCATATTTATTACTCCTTATGTTGCCTTTCTTCATTCCTATTTGTATCTTCCACTCTTTCTGCCTTTTGTGGTTTAAAATGAGGATTTCATATTAGTCCATTTTCTCACCTTTCTTAGCATATCAGTTACAGTTTTATTTCTTACTTTTTTCAGTGTTTGCTCTAGAATTTGCAGGATAAAAATTATAAATAATCCAAGTCCAGTTTCAAATAGCAGTATACCACTTCTCTGGCAATGTAAGTACCTTATAATAAGAAAATATTCCTAATTCTTCCTTCCCCTCCATTCTATCATTGCTCTCATTATACATAAGTATACATCCATATGTATACAGATAGCATACAAAACCAAATATACTATTGTCATTATTATTTTGAAATATCTGTTGTCAAATTGATTAAAAATAAGAGAAATACATTTTTAGTCTTCACTTATTGCTTCTTCAATGCTCTTCTTTCTTTTATGTAGATCGTATATTATTTTCCTTCTCTCTAAAAAAAGTAGGCAGGAGATTCAATTTTTACTTATCTGATAGGGACCTTATTTTTCCTCTATTTTTCAAGGTTAGACATGCATATATTTTATTAAAATATTTATGTGACATATTCAAAAACCTATTACTAACCATAAAGAAAAATGGTAGAAAATCTAATAGAAAACTCATATCTTTTTCAGAGAGAGACAGAGAGACAGAGAAAGAGAGAGCAAGAGAGAGAGAGAAAGAAAGAGAGAATGAGAGTGAGCAAGAGAGGGACAGTGGGAGAGAGAGAATCTTAAGCAGACTCTATGCCCAGTGTGGACTCTGAAGCAGGCCTTGATCTTACCACCTTGAGATCATGACCTGGGCCAAAATCAAGAGCCAGTGCTTAACTGACTGAGCCACATAAGCCCCCCGAAAAATGATAAAATATTAAATTGGAACATCATAAAGTTTGATATCCAGTTGATCTATAAGCCAATGAGAAATTCATCAGTGCAATGGTAATCAGAGAAATCAAATTATAAAATGTAATGCAGTACCAACCCATACCTATTATAAGGTCTAAAATTAAAACAAAAGAACAACTTGTAGAGACTGGAATAACAGGAGCACTGGTAAAATGTTAATATGAGTGTGAATAAATATGGTTATACATAATCAAACTGAATATATTAATTTTATATGACCCAGTAGTTGTATTTTCGGTATATACTGAAACAAAGAATTGTTCAAAGATGTTCATAAAAACACAGAATTATATAACAATACTATTCGTAATAATCCTAAACTGGGAAACTCTTAGAAGTTAATATATAATAAATTGGATAAAAGAATGTGTTATATACCAACTAACTAAAAATCTACAATGTAATAAAAATAAACTGAAATTCAAGCAACTAGCAACAGTTTAGATAATTGATAATATATTGATGACAAAGAAGACAAGCATAATAATAGATGTTATATAACACTATAAAAAATCACAAATAGGCAATACTGTTCTAAGGCCAAAATTACAACAATAACTATAATAGACAAATTTCTTCTGAAGACTGTGTTAATTATTGAGTGTGTATATTTATATGTATGTTTATATAAAAAACACATATATGTATATGTAAGAAGATAACACAAATATGTGTGTATATATGTATATGAGGAGATGTGTATTTATATATATAAATTATATATATAGCTATATATATAAAGATTAACATACACATATGAAGGGATTTAAAATATAAATATATTAAATTTAAAATAGAATATTTTGGATACAGTGCATATACAAATACATATAAAGTACATCTGTGGTTTTAGGACATGCTTATCATTTCAAAAGCCTATAGACATTTCTTGTTTTTATGGTATATCTTTTGTCATTTTATTTCAAAAATGCCAAAAAATGTTTCTTCTTCCCCATAATTGTGACTCTCAGAAATCATTTACCATTTACATAATTTTTTGTGTTTGAAGCAACCATAATTACTTTAAATAACTAAATGTAAGTGTTTTAGTTAAGACTTTCAAATTGAGATGTCATCAGCACTGTTAGCTTCTGAACTAAATTATCAGAAACATTCAGAAATGAATACTTTTTGAAAACATTAAATAGAACTAAACAAACCCTCATGTGTATATGTGTATATATATGTATATATATGGCATGTTGAATTATATGTTGTTCTCTTTAAGTCAGTTTCTGTCATTATTTTTGATTTTAAATAACTTATTTTATTTTATTACAACCCATTTAAACGTTATTTCACCAAAATTAGTTATCAGATACTCCTACAATTACTTTAAGTGGGTAATATTGAACTTTGTTTCCATTTTGAAGAAATTGAAAACTGGAGATTAAGTGAAAAGCAGTATTAGAAAACTATGTATTTTTATGCTTGATTTGAACCTCTACTCAATGACACAAATATCCATGTAGGAGACATTCCACTGAAAAGACTTTTTAGTTCATGTACATTTTGAAAAGCAGTTAGAAATCTTTATAATCATTTCTTGATTCAATTATGACAAGAAACTAAATTTAGTGTCAACTGGTAGTTTACCCTAAAAGATACCTGAGAAGTGATCTAATATTACAGAGTAATGTTGAATGCTAAATTCAATAACAAGATTAGAATGAAGATTTTTCCAGTATAAATTATTAAAATAAAAAAAATTACTATCCTACAGTTGCAATCTTTCAGATTAGCAATCTATTTCAAACTAATGCTGTCTTAAAGATGTTAAAGAAAAACACTTTTGATATGCATAAACTTTTTAGTTTTATAAAATTAACTATGTGCTTATCTAATAAGTACATTCAATATATTATTCCTTCACTCAATATATTTTTATTAAGCATCTTCTATTTCTAATTTCATGGTCTGCCTTATCAAAGGGCTTACAATCTAGGGTTTAATGTCATATATGCATGTGGCCAAGTATTTATCCTTTTTTTCTTTTACACTAGACAAGCTTTCACATGGATGAAAGACTATTCTGGAAAACAGAAAACTACAAATTACTTGTAATCAAAGTGATAGGAAAGATATTTAATTGTACAATATAGATAAGCAAAAACTAAAATAAAAGATACAGGAAAGCACTATTCAATGTCAAAATTCAAAGAATTTTCCTTATTTCAAGTGATATATGAACCATTGTCTCCTAAAAAGATCCACATTCTCTACCACCTATTCTTTGCAAAAGTGATTACCAAAAAGAAGTTAGAAATTACATATCAACTATATAAAACACAGTTCACAATACAGCGGGACATGCTTCTACTTGCTAAATGGGCTGGAAAGGAAAGAGTATTATGCAAGTATGCAAGAAGATACAGTGTGACTGATGATTTTGCATTTAGAATGTGCCAATATTAAAGAATATCAAGTAAAAACTCCAGTTGAGTCCGCAATTATATTTTTGTCAGTATTCAGGATGCTGAAGTTTGAACCAATGTTATAGATAAGGAAAAGTATAGTAGATGGTCCTTAATAGTATATTTTCTATTACCAGAAGCATTTTATGTCTTACAATATTTTGAATTATTTGCTATATAAGGGATCTATAAAGTCTAAACCTGATTTATCACCTATATAATACTATTCAGTTTTAATACAAAAATAATATGAAATATACTTTTATTTATACTGAAGTAATATATATGTATATATGTATGTGTATATATGTACACATATATATATTAAAAGTAGCTTAACTCAAGGTTTGCAAACTGTATTACTTTCTAAGCTGTCTAAATATCACTTTGAAAATACTTTCAGATAAACAAGTTGATGATAAGAACATTCCACAATTACTTAATATCATGCCATTTAACATGGAAAAGAAAACAGTTCACATTTAAGATGTTTAACCCAACTGTCACAATTAAATGTTCCTCAGCTTTCAAATTCTTAACTTTACTTTTCTAAAAGTTTTAGGAACTCATTTTCTTAAAGACTTTAATATAAGGATTTCTTAAAGGCTTACATTTGGAGTGTCACTTGAAAGCATTTCCTAAATAAATATTTTCCACTAATATTAAGAAATCAAAAACAAAAAATTTTTTCAGTAAATACACTTCTACAGTATTATAGTTAATTTCTTTTTGACTCTCAACTGCAAAGTAAAATCTCTATAACATCTAATCAGAAAACCACACCAGTTTACAGACAATAAAGTCTCCATGTAGCACTGTTATAAAGATCTGTGAAAAACAACAATACAAAAGGCTTTTAAAAGTATGCCTCTGAGTGGTAAAAATACACATTACATAAAGAGAAAATATTTGTCAATCAAATATAATCTCATCAGATTCTCTCAGTTGAATGATCTCTGTCCTTGGGAATGCAATCTCTCTTACTCCCTTCCCACTACTAATACCAGTATGAAAATAGTGACTGTGTCAAGTAATACTAGAAGCAGCTTCTTATACTCTCAAAGAATTTTTTTTAAATGAAAGACAAGATTTATGCCTACTAAATGAGCTAGACCTTTCAGACTTTCAATGTGATCTTCCATTATAATATTGTATTTTTCTACTTTTAACATAGTATTTTACTCATTTGCTCTGCTTTCAAGTGGAAGTAAAAAGAACAAATTTAACTAACACTCTGAAACTCAGAACAGAAGTATCCAGAGAGACAATTTAAAAGATGAAACTATCTCCTTGGACGATAACTGTCCAAGATTAATTTGGAGGCAATTATTAATGGTTTCTTAACCTCTAAGACAACACTGCAGATTAGAATTCTCCATAGGCAAAACATCTTCAAACATACAGTACATAATTTAAGGAATGATTACAAGGGAAGAAATTCATTAGCTAGACTTTCTATGTTGAAAATTTATAAATTTAGGCCAGCAGGCATATCATGAACATGGAACCAGACATACTAAAATAACTTTTCTATTCTCCTCCAAAAGTGGGAGTTGTCTTTTCTTTCCACAGGATTAATCAATATTATAGATTTTTTTGTATGTGAACAAGAGACACTAACCTCTGATCAAGACACGTATGCAACCTTTTACATGGTCTCAAGTAAAAATAAATGTATTCTTTCGGCTTCTGTTATTTATTTTAAGAAAGGAAAATCACAAAATTCAACTGATTAAGAAAGGGCTATTTGCAGATAATGTGTGTTACTCCACGGAGCTGTGATACAAAATTTTTATTAATGGATTTATTGTCACTGACTGGCTCTTTTTCACTGCTAGGTCATGGTCCTTCCTTCTCTACTGGATTGCTCTTCTTTCTTCCCAATATTTCTTGAAGCCCAAGCTCTTGTTTGTTCAAGTAACTGAGTGGCTCAAGCTTTAATCTTTTATAGTGAAACACATGGTATTTGCAGCATGTATCCCCAAATTAAAAAAATTTCCATACCATCTTATCTATTTTTTAGATTCATAATGACTTTTGTCCCTTTTATTAGTGCTTACAATTTTTTATTCAGAGAAACTTCCCAACATGCAACTGAAGCTCATATACTTCAAGACTATTTCTTGTTTAACTTTGTTATTGCCCCAGAAGCAGAAGACCTGATTCTAATACCAACTGGCTGAATTGTACTGAATACTGAGCACCCCGGGAAAATGTACTGAGGACATATTCTGGACAGTAGCATAAGGACAATCACATGTTTATAACGTATACCTTATGTGAAGGATGTCTTACCTGAATTATTGGTCGAGATGCAATTTTCGAAAAAAGTGAACATGTTTTATATTCTAAGTTTACAAATATATTTAACTGTTCATTAGGCTATTATGTTATTAATAAGTTTTTACATTGTTTATAGGAGAAAAGCACCTGCTAGTGTTTAAGATATAAAAGGTAACATCTGTTGTGTTCATCTTTGTTGACTAGAACTATGAAGGCAGTAGTAAGAATGATGTGACCCTAGACTCAGATATTATAAGTTATGTCTAAAACACTCAGTCAGCATAAAAGTATAGTTTGCCTCACCAGCATCAAGAAGCACAATATCAGTCTCTCTGTTTCCCTGGAGTGCAGTAAGCCGGCTGTGGGCCATTTCGCTTATGTTATAAGGTCACTCTAACCCCATCACTCTCTTTGGGATAAAGAATGTTCATGAACAAAGTATCGTTTTGATACACAGACTAGCAATGAAGATCAGCCAAAGGCATTAGTTAGAGTATCAAAACATGGGGGAAACGCAGTGTCTGCTTTTCCTCTGTTGGTTTGTAAAGTTGCTGCTTGATGATGAAGTTAGTTATGCAGCCATATTAATTAAGTGAATGACCCATGACCAGTTGATTGGAGAGATTATTTGAAAGGCATTTTGAGTAGAAATATGTGTGTAGTAAGTAGTAAATGATTCATAGTTTTCTTGGTTGCTTCTTTCAGTGGCACCTTGAATTTTCATCTTTTCTTTATTTGAAACAAAGCCTATATTTAACGTTTTGATTCAAATATAATAATTCCCAGTAGGCTAAAATAAAACATAATGTTGAACCTTCTCTGGCAACAGTGATCAAGGAACTAAAAACCTCGTGTTGTTGTTTCCTCTTTCTTCTCCATGTTTTAATCTTAATAGACCATTTGCAGTGAACTCAGATTTAGGCACCTGACTGAAATGTTGCTTTTCTTTCCAATTTGAAGTAATAGATAAACTCTAGGTTTTCTTCTTGTTATCTAATATAGGAGCTAAAAGAACCCTTAACAGGCTTCAAAGAAGGAAAAAACCCTGCATTTTTCTCTTGTATCTTGGAATGATGAGCCTTGCTGAAGGGAAGGAAAATTGCTAAGGATAAACTTCAGTTACTCAGCATATGATCAGCACTGCATATGATAGAATGTAAATCATTCTGCAATCTCCACATCATGAAGAAAACATAATAATAATATGTACTATGAAAACGTTGTATAATGAATATTAAGTAACTTGAAATCTTTGGAGGAATGAGAATTATAATCACAAGTGCTTTACATAGATTTTTTTACATTTTGATGACTTTTTCACAATTGTATTTTACTTCCACATCTACATGTTCCGAATTATACTCTCCCTATGTGCACAATAAGTTAGAAGTGGATGTTACTCCAGATTTTTACATATTTGAGGTTAATCCATAGAAATTATCATTGTTGAGGGTCAGAAATGTTTCACTACTGACAATTTCATATTGCTCAACTTTTTTGGATTTGGATATTGAAATCACTGTCATATACTCACAATGTGTTATCCTTTTATTGCAGTTTTGCTGCCAAGAATACATGTAATTCTAGAAATAAAGTAACACATTTTTTCACATTTCTGTAAACACTAAAATGTATGTAGTTGAATAGCTCTGGTGTCATTTTGAAAACGCAGAATTTATGTCATGCTATCTACTTCTGTCCTTTTCAAGATATTTAGTAGTGCTGATGTATTGAAACAGCCTGGCCAACTTCTAAATAGCCAGATTTTATCTCTGCATATGAACTATAGAGTTAGAAGCCAAAATCTGTCTTTGAATATGAAATCAGGTTGTTGAAAATTTGCTATGATCTATAATCTAAAATGTGCCAGTGGCTTTAGTTCTTGATTTGTTGGATTTAATTTAAACACACACACACACACACACACACACCAGTTTGTCTAACTAAATCCTGGCTGGAATGATTTCTAAAACAAACAAAAGTTAATGAGTTATAGCCATGCTTACAGTAAGAGTGACATGGCAACTTCCCCTATCAGGAAGGAAACAAACAACAGTAATAGGTATAACTCTGTCTTGTACAGGCAGCTCTTAAATGTATTTTCAAGTATAAATTTTATGCATCAAATTATTTCCATAAAAATGAGATTCATTGAAAATCATTTAAATCCTTGTATTCATGTGACCATATTATCATGAATTATATCACTGAGGGGAAGAAAAACATCCCATATATTAGTGAGAGCTATTATTCATTTATTTCTTTTTTAGAGAGAGAACAGGGGAGAGGAGAAGAGGGAAAGAGAGAGACAATCTTAAGCAGACTTTATCCTCTGCGTGGAGCCTGACATGGGGATTGATCCGAAGACCCTGGAATCATGAACTGAGTTGAAATCAAGAATCAGGTGCTCAACTGACTGAGCCACCCAGGTGTCCCAAAGTCATTTGAATATACTTTAACAATAAATCCTTAGAAGTAGGAATATATTTACATGAGAACTTTCTGAAATCCCATGCTTTTTAAGACACAGATAGAAATAGCCAGGAATAATTTTTGTAACATACTTGAAGTACACCCATGTAACAACTGATTATATTTATGAAGATGATATATCATATATAAATCTTCATATGATCCATTGTCATATTAATATTATTTAATTTTATAAAATAAGTAGCATTCCACAAATTTGAGCTTCCAAAAGGTAGAGTAATATAGTGATAAAGGCATCACTAGTATCTGCTTCCTGGGAAAGATATGGCCAGCAAAAAATCATATGACTTAGCTCGGTGAATTAGATGTGCACATATTTCCAGATATATTATTTAGGACACTCAGGAAAGTGAAGAGTCATTCAAAATGAAACTTGTCTCTGAACCTTTATATGTATCTGGTTATTTCACCCATCATTAATAGCACAGAAAAACAATAAAAAAGTCAGCTAAAGGCAAATGTTTCTATCTTATTACACTTTATTTTTCTTTTTGTTTTCTGTTCAGGTTCTCCTGTCTTTTTGACTTCTGTTTTAAACTCTATTTCTCAAGGTCACCCAAATCCACACTCACTTCTTTATTTAGGAGACTTATGGTATGTGAAATGCCTATTAGTTAGAAATTCAAATTGCAAAAACAATGAATTAGAATCACTTGGAGCTGAGACTAGAGACTGGGTATAATAAACTGAATACAATTACATATAAATATCATAAATCTTCACAATAAAATAATAATAAGAGAGTTACAGCACAAAAGTTATTTTCATGGAAAATCTGACATCAGATTCTCTGTGTTTCAGATTTGGCATGTACCTAGAGGCAGAACACTTCTCTAACATCACCATCTTGGTCAAAGCCACCACTGTTGCTTAACTGGAATCCTTGTGTTCTGCTGCATCTGCCTCTGTCCCATATGGTCTGTTAGAATCATAGTAGGATATTATACAATAAATTCAGATATGTCACAACTCATTTCAAAATGCTCAAATGGCTTCCCATACATTTCACTTAGAGAAAACTACAAAAATCTTATATTCTACAAGGCTCTATATGATTCTTACCTCCATTCTGTTTTCCACTACTCCATCCTTAGATCATTCTGATCCAAGTTCCCTGGCTTTCTTTTACTTTTTCTCAAATAAGCCTCTTCAAAGTTTGATCCTTGCAAGTCTTTTTCCCTCTGCATGGGAAGTTTTCCCTCAGATATCCATATGACATATTACCTTATTTTCTCATAAGTCTTTGAGCAAAGGTGACCTGGACAATCAGGCCCTGCCTAATTCTTCTATACCAAACAGAAACCCCACTCCCATTTTTTGGCTCTCTGTATCCCCTTTACCTTTTCTTCCCCTCTCAGTTTCTTTTATTATCAGTTGTATATTATGTATACTTTTACAAAAATTTAATGTTTACTTATTTTTGAGAAAGAGAAAGACAGAGTACAAGCTGGGGAGGGGCAGAAAGAGAAAGAGAGAGAGATACAGAATGTGAAGCAGGCTCTAGGCTCTGAGATGTCAGCACAGAGCCTGACGCAGGGTTCAAATTCACAGACTGTGAGATCATGACCTGAACCAAAGTTGGACACTTAACTGACTGAGCCACCCAGGTGCCCTATACATATTTGTTTGTTACATGCCCTTCTGACTAAACTATAAATTTCATGAAGAGTAAGAATATTTCATTCACCGTTATGTCCCCAGTGTGTGGTCAAATGCATGTGTATAGTAGGTATATGATAAAAAGCTCTTGAATTGATCAATGATCCACCCCTTACCAGGTGTTCAGTCTAAGGTAGTCATGGTAATATCATCTCTGGGGAAAGGTTTGTTTAAGGAAAGGTTTTGGGGTATCAGTATAGCCAATGTTACACAAAAGGAGGTGGCTGGAGGATTCTGGGAATTTCTCCTGTTCCTTGGATAGTAAGACCTCAGAAAAACTATTTCCCTTCTACCTTTGTTTTTTCTTTCTGGAAAGTGATGTCTGGAACTGTTGTGGCCTTTGCGTTCTAGGCCTTTCCGTGCCACAAACACTGTGGATGTCAGAGAGTAGAGGCAGAAGGACCTAAAGAAACTTGTTGCCATTTTTGAGCCTCCAAATCAGTCACCTAGGAGAATACTCTATCTCTGGGCTTGACACACAAGATCATATATTTCCTTACAGCTTAAACTTGAGTTACAGCTCTCTTATTTGTGGCCAAAGCACTGGTCCCTATAATAAAAGGTGGAATTCATCCCCTGAATCAGAACTTGCCATATGATTTATGACTTATCTTGGCCAACGAGACATTATAATTGTGACCAAAGCAGGAATGTACAAGCATTGGGAGCTTTCATGCTTGCTACTTTTGGAACTCTCGAACAGACAGTAAGTAAACAAATCCAGGCCAACCTACTCAATGATGAGAGACACTGGATTCATGAAATGCACAATTGCTACCACTGAGTCAGCTGACAGCCAACTATCAAACATGAAAGTAGAGCCATCTGACTGCTGGATGATTGCCAACGCATGAATGAATCAAATTAAGCCCAAAAGATATGCTGCTTAGCTGAACTAAACCAAATGTCTGGCCCCCAAAATTGTGAGCTAAGCAAGCGAGTGTTATTAATACCACTAAATATCGGGTTAATTGTAACATGTCAAATCTAAAAGAAACAGCATTTAAATGTATATATAGTGATAAAATACTTATTTTTGCCTAGACAATTATGCTTTCCACTTTTTTTTCTATGTTAATATAGTTTATTGTCAAGTTGGTTTCCATATAACACCCAGTGCTCACCCCCACAAGTGCCCTCCTCCATGCCCATCACTCCCTTCCCCTATCCCCCACCCCCACCAGCCCTCAGTTTCTTCTCAGTATACGTCTCTATTGTTTGCCTCCGTCCCTCGCATTAACTATTTTTCCCTTCTCCTCCCCCATGGTCCTCTGTTAAGATTCTCCTGTTACACTTATGAGTGAAAACCTATGGTATCTGTCCTTCTCTACGTGACACCCTTGGGTTACATCCATGTTGCTACAAATAGCAGATTTCATTCTATCTCATTGCCACGTAGTATTTCATTGTATATATAAATCACATCTTCCTGATCCATTTGTCAGTTGATGGAGATTTAGACTCTTTCCATGATTTGACTATTGTTGAAAGTGCTGCTATGAACATTGGGGTACAAGCGCCCCTGTGCATCGGCACTCCTGTATCCCTTGGGGAAATGCTAGCAGTGCTATTGCTGGGTCATAGGGGAGTTCTACTGTTAATTTTTTGAGGAACCTCCACACTGTTTTCCAGAACGGCTGCACAAGTTTACATTCCCACCAACAGTGTAGGAGGGTGCCCATTTCTCCACATCCTCACCAGCATCTGTAGTCTCCTGATTTGTTCATTTTAGCCACTCTGACTGACGTGAGGTGGTAGCTCAGTGTGTGGATTTGATTTGTATTTCCCTGATGATGAGTGATACTGGGCATCATTTGATGTGTCTGTTGGCCACCTGGATGTCCTCTTTTGGAAAAGTGTCTTCAATGGATTATTTTGCTTTTCGGGTGTGGAGTATGGTGAGTTCCTTATAGATTTTGGATACTAGCCCTTTATCCCATATGTTGTTTGCAAATATCATTTCCCATTCCATTACTTGCCTATTCGTTTTGTTGATTGTTTCCTTTGCAGTGCAGAAGCTTTTTACCTTGATGACATTCATTTTTGCACCTGATATCCTTCCCTTTGGGGATATGTCCAATAAGAAATAGCTGCAGCTGAGGTCAAGGAGGTGGTTTTCTGCTTTCTCCTCTAGCGTTTTGATGGTTTCCTGTCTCACATTCAGGTCCTTCATCCATTTTGATATTTTTTTTGTGAATGGTGTAAGAAAGCAGTCTAGATTCATTTTTCTGCATGTTGCTGTCCAGCTCTCCCAGCACCACCTGTTAAAGAGGCTGTTTTTTTCCCATTGGATACCTTTTACTGCTTTGTGAAACATTAATCGGCCGTATATTTATGGATCCAGTTCTGGGTTCTCTATTCTATTCCATTGGTCTATGTGTCTGTTTTTGTGCCAGTACCATACTGTCTTGATGATGACA